>NW_024387277.1:0-205000 GCF_900408965.1 Simochromis diagramma | reverse complement strand
CTGGTTTGGCAGCACTTGCACCATGTTTTTGTATGCTGACAGAAATATATTTGAGGTTGTATCAGGTTGTACACTTTCAGTGCATTGCAACTCAGTGGGTATTTTCCAGAGAATGCCAGAACTGGTATGTGCCACGCTCATGGAGTCTTAGTTTGGTCAGAAATATGCACACGAGAAGTCCACTGGAGGTCCTCTTGTATGGCTCTTACATTTATCCTCACTCAAAGGAGCAGATACCAGCGCTGCTGCACAGCTAAGCCCCGTCTGCGGCCCTGTTCGGCTCTTTTTTGTCCGATCCTTTCTCCATCGCACTCTGGCAAGAGTGGGACCAGACACACAGCAAACCTCCATGTAACGCTGGAGGTGCTTGAATACATGTGAAACATGAACAGGTTGTAGAAGCAAAACTAGACAAGAATTAGTCAGTGAGGACAGAGCGATGATCTGTGGCCACCACCTGCAAAACGAGCCAGATTTTCTTTTAGAAAATTAAAGATGACGTGCTTTAGGACCACAAAATGTGTGGACATCACATTTTGGGTTATTTAGACCGCAATACAAAATTGTGCTCTACAATGGCCTGATATCCACTAACGAGGACGTTATACCGACACTGTTCTATCGAAATTTAAAATAAATGTCCTCATATTTGGATCTCATTTTTCTCAGACACAAAAATCATGTTAAAAAAAAACAAAACAAAACAAAAAAACAAATCTGGTAATTCTTTGTTTGTACATTCATCAGGTCCCAATCAGCCCAAATAGCAAAGAGAAATTAAAAAGAAAGAGTCTTAGGAGGTTAAATATTTTTAACAAGTTTAATGACCCTTCCTGTTGGACACTATTCTTAAACTGACAGTAATGTAAACGTGTTTCGATGCATGAACGACACACGTGGAGTCAGAAATAGTTCAAACACTGCTGCCCTCTAGTGGTGAATCCTGGGACCGACTGTAAAATGAACCAAATTAAAGTTGTACAGAAGATTCATTGATGCACTTTGAATCCAGTAATGTGCATTTTTGTGTTTGGTTTTTTATGTTTCTACAGAAACAAATATTTAGGACCTTTTTGAATAGGCCATGCAAATGTGACGCGCCCATTTTCCACTGATCATTTTCCTGTTTCGACCATAAACCCGAGTGGATCGTGGCCTGTGTCCAGTGGAAAATAAATAAGAGCCCAGTCATGTGAATGCAGTCCACTCAGCTGTGTCGAACAGGCCCGAAGCCTGCTTATATAAACAATAAGTTAATTTCAGCTGTGGGAGGAGGTGGAGCATGAATGTCACTCAAATCACTGACGGCTCCTCAGCCGCGATCGCTTTACGATCTCTAATGAGCCACTGAGTCAGGAAGTGCAGCTGTGGATGAACTTGAGCTAATTAACGTTAACGAGAGGAAATACGTGACCCGAGTCGCTCGTGGAGTCCAGATTTCTGTTCAGAAATCCTCAAAGTGAAATGAGATCATTAGGTTTAAGAGAGCGTAACGATCGCCCCTCGAGCTCTGGCGCTCACACAAAACACACTTAGCTTAGTTTCAATTTGGTTTATTTAAAAATTATATAGAAACAGGAGCACTGGTGTAAACGTACATGGAACAGTACAGATACTCACAATTTAACGCAACCCTGTTCAATTTCAACCGAGACTGCAAGAAAGAAACAAACACGTTACGGCAGCACGTTACCCTCAAACACATCAGAAACACACACACGCGTGTCCAAACGCACATTCTTCATATTAACAACCAAATACTTCAAACTTTCTCTTTTTTAACATCAACTTATTAATAATAATATCAAAGAAAAGCAGTAGCATTTACAGTCAAACAGGTACTGTAGTTGGCAGAGTCTCCCTCAGTTTCTGTCTGAATAATAATAAAACAAACAATCTTTAGTTAAGTCTGTGTGGACATGTTTTTAAATCACTTTAACCTGGGATGCCAGTTCCATGAAGAACTGGAAACCAGTAACCATGACTGTAACCAGGATTTCAGAAGTTTATCTCAACTAAGACATAATCAACGCACTGTTTCTCCAAGCTAATCAAAAAATTAAGAATAATGTGATCAATTCAACAAGGTGCAGCCCTGCTCTCCTAATATGATATCACATATACTGTTACAGTGGGCGACGCTCATATTAACAATAAAACCAGTGTTTAGAAAAACCAGGGAATGTGCAAGTAACACAAGTGAGCCAAAAGCTGCCAGTTTTTCTCCTCTTGGCTCTGTATGACATCAGCGAGAGCAGGCGTGGCTTACAGCACACCGATCATACTGCTGTTCATGACAGGCAGCCAATTAGAATACAGCTGACTGAGAGGGAAAGGAGCTGAATCAGCTGGTTTCAGACAGGGGGAGGGGCTGAAAACAAGGAAGAATGATTGTGAATTATGTTACAGAGATGGGAATGAGCATGAGAGGTCCCCCTCTTTAAGTGCAGCTCACGACAGAATAACAATGTCATTGCAACCCTTCACGAGTACAATTAAAGGAAAAGACTGACATTTATCACTGAAACAAGAAAAAAGTAAACTAAATGTGGACTGGTGCGCCACAGTCTGATGTTTTTAATATTCTCAGTAAGGAACATCATGTTTAGAAGAGAAACGTTACCCTGACAGGTTATTGAAGCTGTTATTGTTGAGACCGTGTGACTCACTTTGCTTGTAAGTTGTGAGTTGGAACCTAAAAAACAAAAACTCGATCCCTACCAATCAAATAACACCTCATGTACTCCTGTGTTACAGTCATGAAATCAGCAGATAAAAAGCTGTGACACAGGAAGTGGGGACGAGCTACTGGCCAAACTGCTTAAACAGTCACAAACGGTGTAATATTGCAGTTTTGCTCATTGGTGGCTGCTTTTAACCAGTGCCACAGGCGCCCACTCCACACTTTGGTTCGCTGTTTGCTGTCTTTACAACTCAGATAATGGCTGAAAATATCAGGTACCAGGTAAGATTATTTAGAAATGAAGGTATTGTGTGAAATGCACCATGACAGTTAATGCTCCAAGTTACCTAATATTCTCTGGGATTAGCTACGATGGTCAGCTGCATAACAGTCTGGTCCCGACACAGGCGCGAACGCCTTCAGTAGCTCCGCCCAGTCAAAGCTTCTACGATGAACCGTCTTCCAGCTGCTCGTCCTGAAAAGGGTAGCTGAGAGCAGGAGGAAAGCCCTGACTGCGGGGCTGTTCGTCCAACAGCATCAGATCATCCACGTCTTTCCCTTTGTACCTCCGCCGACAGATCTTTACAGTGACTTTCCGCCCCTGAAATACTTTAAGGGCTTCTTTGGAAGCCATGGCTCTGGCAGCGGCCTCGTCGCGCCCGTATCCTGTGCCCATGAAAACAGTCTGACAGCGAATTTCACACACGTGGCCTTCCTTCTGTGTGCGTCCTGCGGGGAGGCCCGTGATGTCCTTAAGCGGCACAAACACGCACGTCAGGGTTTGCTTGCACGACTCCACGCAGCTGCGAAGGATTTCAAAATGGTCCAAGTTGGGCCCAAAGCCCCCGGCCGACACCAGCTTCCACGCCACAGCCTTGTACAGGCGGTTGAAGAAGGGCTGGTGCTCAGCTGGAGCCTGTGGAGGTGGTCCCAGCTTCTGACTCGCAGGCCGCGCCGCCGTCCTGAGCGCAGGTCTGCTGTCGAGCTCATTAGGCCCGGCCTTGGCTCTTTTCACGCAGCTGTCATCCTCAAGCTCTGCAAAAGACGACACAGCAGGCAGGAAAACGTTCAGGCACGGGACGGAAGGTTAAGAGGAAACGGGAAGCCGCAGAGGTGGGGGGGGAGAGAAACAACGGAACCTCCACAGCACGCGACCGCAGGGACTGGAGTGGGTGGAACGCCCCGCGACAGAAAACGGGGGGGAAAGCGAGGCGGAGAGAAACACTACATATCAGATGTGTGTTTCACCACACCATAAACTGCAGACTTCAGGTTTTAAACCCTCCCCCACACACACTCTTACAGACAGTATTCACCTGGTGTACTTACACCTGTTATCTCGAGCTGATGGTTGGTTACTGTGCCTGCTTTCTCAGATGCGTCACTCCCCAGAGAAGGAGCCACTCCTCCACAAGACACTTCCCCTCGCGAGGTTCCTCCCACAGGCTGGGCAGCCCTCGGTCTCACCTACAAGGTCCAGTGGCCGCTGCACATCCTCTTCACTCCTGCTGTGCTGGAGAAGTGCGTGTTTGCACCCCTTACTGCAGCTTTGATGTGTTTAGTCCCAGTGCATCCAGTCACCGTCCTCTCCTCGTGTGTGTGGTCAGGTACAATGTTGTGTTCAGGTACCTGCTGAGCGTGAGGCGGGTGCAGTCACAGCTGCAGCACTGCTGGGCTCTGCAGATGCAGAGGAAACACCTGAAGTCCAGCCAGATGGACGCTGTGAAGTGGAGGCTACGCAACCACATGGCCTTCTTGATCGACAACTTGCAGTATTATTTGCAGGTAACAATGCAGCCGAGAATTTTAAACTACCAGCGCACAAGATTATCATTTAATGACCTTTGCACGAGGTTTTAGGTGCCATCAAAGACTTTCCAGCTCAGGGTCTGAGAGATTTAACCAGTTCTCCCATATCCTACTTAAAAATTGACTGGTGGCTAAATTAAGTGACATTTCCAAGTCTGATGCAATCAGTCTCCATTCCAACTCAAGCCGATGTTAAAAACCATCATAGGAATAATAATTCAAGGAAAAAAGAATCACGTGCTGTTTGAATTATTTAAACTGCAGGTGGATGTGCTGGAGTCTCAGTTCTCTCAGCTGCTTCAGCAGATCAACTCCACCAGAGACTTCGAGAGCATCCGACTGGCCCACGATCATTTCCTCAGTAACCTGCTGGCCCAGTCCTTCATCCTCCTGAAGCCGGTATGAGACGCCAAACAAAAATGATGCTCAGCTGCTACATTTCACCCTCCTTACCTGAGGCCGCTCTGCTCACCTACTCTCACCTTCAGGTGTTTCACTGCCTCAACGAGATCCTCGAGCTGTGCCATAACTTCTGCTCTCTGGTCAGTCAGACTGTGGTTTCACTGGACGACAGGGGAACCGCTCAGCTCGATCTGCTAGTCAAGGTAGCAAATACACACCTTTTTTTTCCTCTGTCTGAAACTGTAAAGAGATTTTTGTAATGCCAACTCTGTCAAATTTCAGGGCTTCAGACGCCAGTCATCCCTCCTGTTCAAAATTCTGTCGAGCGTTAGGAACCATCAGATAAACTCTGATCTGGCTCAGCTGTTGCTGCGACTGGACTACAACAAATACTACACCCAAGCTGGAGGCACACTGGGCAGGTAGGACCAGTGTGATCGTCATCTATAGCACATGTCCAGGTGCAGAAAAATTCAACAGACGGTCATCATGTACCACGGTTAATCTAAAATATATACTTCCTGCTTTTTTTCAGTGTTTAAGAACAGCGCACAGGAAGTTATTTAACCTGCAGAAGAGACTCCCATCAGTGTTCTCCACCGGCTTCACCGAATCTTTGAACAGCCAAATTACAATGATCACTTTCACTGTAGTAATACTGAACTGAGCAGATAGTTTGGGTTTGTTTTACATGCAGAGATGATCAAACTGCTCTGAAGTTAACATGAGAAGCAAGAAAAATGAACGTCGCTGTTTTTGTAGAGCTCACTGCATCAAAAAAAGACATTTACATGTAAGAGCAAGTCTTAACTTGAGTGGAAGTAGTTCAGTGTGGCCCAAACAACCAAAGGAAAAGTCTGTTTGTTCCCTTTGTCGATGAGATCATGGAGAACAGTCTGATCTTTGTTTGATAAAACTGTAGAATTGATGTAAAAGATGAGATTGTGACATCACCTGGTTTCTGGATTTGAAATGACCACATACCATATATCTGAGCAAGCAAGGTCCTATTTGTGAAAGCAGTAGGTAGCCCTGAACAGACGGGTAAGACAGTTGTCAAAAATAAAAAAAACGAGTGCTTTTTAAACCATCAGATCTCTGTAAATGCGTGTAGCCATGGCGACACTTTGCTATGCATCTATTCTAATTGACAGATTAGCATCCTACACTGGCAGCTGCCAGTGTAGGATGCTAATCTTTATGTTTAGCTTGGCCTAAAGCACAGACATGGATTCAATGTGCAGCCTGTCATCGAACTACGCTGGATCATGGAGGCAGAGCTCACAGAAGCACTGCTGGATGTAACGTGGGTGAATCCTCCCTTTGACTCTTGTATAAACTGTAAATATTAACGGCTTGTTGCGTGTACCATTTTGTGTGGAGAAAATAAACATCAATGCATTAAAATGAAACAAGGGTCACAATTTATTATCTCATAAAAACGGACAGGATCAAGTTATATACAGCAGAAGCATGCAACAGAACTAACGCTCAACATTTAGCTTGGTCAAAGGCATTTTGCACGTGGGGTCAGATTATGAGGACGACGAGGACGAGGAATAGTCGTGGCAAAACTGAGGCTTGCAATCGAAAGCCAGGCGCTCCCCGCAGATGAGACTCTGGATGAGCCACTCCGGAGACACCAGCGGGATTTCCTGTGATGTTGCGCTTTTCTCGAGCAGCGGCGGACAGGCATGGTCTGTCACCACGAGGTCATACTTGCCAGCAGGAATGTCTAAGGATGGAGCGGGAAAGTGAACGCATTAGTTTCAGCACAGCAGCGAGACAGGGTGCATTGTTTGGACATCACTGTGTGGATCCTGTACCAGAGTCGTCTTTGTCTGCTTGGAACTGCCGGACGGAGGAGCCTCCACCCATGGTAATCAGCTGGGCCCAGAGTTCCACCGGCTTCTCAAACACCAGAAGAGCCCGCAGGCCTTTGAAGGGGCTGCAGCGAGGATGCCTGAGAGACAAACAGAAAAGATCAGAAAGAACAAAGGCTCTGTGACTTATAAACAAGAACACTTTACCAAAGTACCATCATAAAACAATGTCACAGCAGATGACATCATTGAATCAGCTGGGATTCTTACACCTCTGACCTCGTGAGGACGAGGAACAGCAGGAGAAACCAGAATTTTATCAGCACGTTTTCACACTGGTTTCCATTCTGAAGTAACATCCAGCTGTTACATTGTAGCAGACGAGACTTTTACCCCCTAATGTGCTGAAATCTGCCACTTTACTGCTCACAAGGAAAGACGTTTATTAGAAGAGCAGAGATCAGCCATGTGATCCGTTTCATTTATTATACAAATAGGTCAAATGATGAGGTGGGTGGAGCTTGATTTTGCCTTTGAGTGTCAATTCCAATAAAGATTTTTCAAAAGAAGATGGTGTTAATTTGGACCAAGTCTGAATGCAAACTGCACTGCTGGCTTCATCAGTAAACTTACAGCATTTGGTGCCCACACGTGTTGTTTGGGGTGGCTGTAGCTCAGGCGGGAGAGCAGGTCATCTACTGATCAGAAGGTTGGTGGTTCGATTCCTGGCTTCCCCTAGTCTGAATGCCAAATATCCTTGGGCACGATACTAACCCCAAATTGCTCTCTGATGCATGTGTGAATGTTAGTTAGAAAGCACTTAGAAAATGTGTGTGAATAGGTGAATGCACAAGTTGTGTAAAGTGCTCAGAAGAGTAGAAAAAGCGCTGTATAAGTACCAGTCCATTTACCATTTGGTTGTTTGTTGACTTTCATGTTCCCCCAATAAAAACAAATCTTTTGATGTGATGTGCAGCAGATGTGCTACATTTCATATGGAACCTTTTATTTTTGCACCGTACTGATAAATAAATCCCAAACATAAAGCAGCCTCTCACCACTCCACTATGGCATCGTCCAGCCCCACGCCGGCAGGCAGCAGGTAGTTCCTGTAGTTGAGCAGTTTGTTTTCTTTGCAGCAGTCTCTCACCCATATGTGCGACACACACGGCACGCCGCTGGCTAAACACAGCAGGTACTTCCTGGTACGGCAGTGCTGGTCCGCGATGAGCAGGCTCTGGTAAGCTGCCTTACACTGAAAAGGGAATCAAACACACACTCATTTACTGCACTGCATCAGACTTTAGGTGATGTTTGTAACCACGGAGAAGACAAAGTGCACATGACCAGCCACTGATATTGCTTTGGTGAATACAGCCTGGAGCTGGACAGATATGTGTAACATAAACATATCTGTGTGATCACAGGCACATGCTAGTGTTTTCATTACTTACCTGTTCTTCATTGAAGTTTGGTAGGATGAAGCCTCCGCCCGCCTGCAGCTGGGTTTCTGTGTATGACTTGTTATACGGACCCGTCTGCACATAATCTGAAGAGAAAAGCATGAAAGGAGGCAGGAAGAGCTTCAACAATTATAATTAGGGCTGGGTCCAGTGTGTAGTTAGCCAGCTGCACATACTCTCATGTTTCCAGTGGTGAATGTTCATATTAAACAAAGCCAGTTTCACATAATGAAATAAGTCTGTGCAAAACGCTCGGGATGCTCTGAACACCCACTTTCAGAGTGTTTTTCTCAGAGTGGATAATTATGTTCCCCTCATCTGTCTGTGAGGCAGCTAAGCAGAAGAAAGCTGCCTGGAGCTGCAGCTGAAACAGACGGTTTCAGACAGAGGATGAACTGAGGAGCTGCACCAAGGTCAGCATAGGACGAGGATTACTTTCAGCTGTGAACCATGTAAACCACAATCAGCCCCCTTTAATATCCCGAGATGCACCTGGCTGCACATTATATGCATTTTGTCATTGTTAGTTCATTGTAGCTTATTCGTGGTTGTTTTGATGTTCCAATACTTTTTGGAAATACACAAAAACATTACTTTGAGTGTTTGGTGTGTTAGCTACCATGAACATTTCTGCAAACCATGGAGAAAACCGTTTGTGCAGGTCATCACATTTTTTCTGATAATGTGGAGTCCTGTTCAGTTCGACAGTATTTATATTGCACCAAACGACGACAACAGTCGCCTCAATTTTCTTTATATTGTAAGATAAAGACCCCACAAAACTAGAGAGAAAACCCAAACTATCAGACACTTGGCGACATTGGGAAGGAAGAACCCTCCGCCAGCACCATGACCAGTTGGGGGTGAGGGGCACCAGCACCACATAGTGGGAAAGAGGTAATTATGGCCCAGAAATCAGCACCACAAAATGATGGGCTAAACTGGACCCAGTGGTGCTACTGGAAGAAGTTTTACTCGCTGTAGTTGAAACTGTGATTCTCCCACAGTGGGAACGAGCCCAATAAGCAAGTTTATGCACCAAATGCTTCTCAAACATGTGGAAACATATAGTGTTATTAAATGCACGATCACTGGGGAAAAGCAGTAAGAGTGAGTGTTCGTGTTCATCTGTCCAGGCACATGTATGTGATGATATCACTGCTTCATCAGTGAGCAACACTGCTGCCGCCAACAGAAAACCCTGTCGACAGCTACGTTTGGGCTTCCAGACAAATCTTTATGCAACATTAGTGTTTATGTGACATAACTGAAGGCTCAACTCTGGGCTTTGTCAAAATCAAATCTGGAGGTACTGAAGCAGAATCTGTCTCACCCTCCTCATCCTCGCTCGTGAGCTTGTTGGTCAGGCGGTCGGTCTCAGACGACGCGGTCAGCATGAAAGCGAAGCCCATAAAGAGGGACGTGTTCTGGGGCAGCGGACCGTGAGAGTCTTCCACGTCCCCAGACTGACCCGGGACATCGGTGCCACTGCCCGAGGTATTGCACACACCGACCCGCTGAGCTGAGGACGCAAACACACGCAGGACTTAGAGGTTAAAGACGGGGAACAGTGCTGCACTTTCTTTAAAGGACGAGTTCACCCAAAGCCACAATAAAGCAGTTTCTCACTTATTTTAACCATGGAGATAGTTTCTGATGTATTGTTGTGACGTGTGGAAGAGTTCCTGCCCAGAGAATAAAGCAGGAGTGTAACAGCAGCATCATTCCTGACAGCACGGGAAATAACACACCCACGGTGGGCGCACAGAGCTCAGAGAAACTGTTTCTGTGATGTGGCTGAACTCGCCTTCCCAACGTCAAACAGAACAGCTGTGCTCACATAATGCACCCGTGAAATCCACTTCCCTTCCCCTCCACCCGTGAAGAACACCACGCTAAAACTGCAAGTGGATTATTCATTACCGAGTCAGTCTCAGCAGCAGAGGACGCACACAGGCCGCAGACACAGGTCTTCATTATGCTCAGTACAAAAATGGCATATTACTGATTTCACATGAACAACAACCTGAATCAAGTCTGCATCAGGATGAATAAAACAGTTTATAACACACAATCATTAAAAGTCATCTTAAAACTGTTAAAAATCAGCTGCTAATCATCAACAGTCCATTAAAACCAGTTTGCATCGCGTTTAAAAATCACAACTTTAAAATTCAAAGTTAACTGCAATACCATAAATATATGACATTAACCCCAACAAACCACACACACACACACACACACACACACAGCCATGGTCACGGCGAGTCGGTCTTCGTACCAGCTCTGGCCCCCGCCCCCCTGCGCCCTCTCTTGGCCGGCCCCTGGTTGTCCTCGGAGGCCATCAGCTTCCTCTTGCTGGAGGTTCCCGGGGAGCGAGGGCTGTTGGAGGAGCTGCGGTTGGGAGTGTTCTGACCTCCAGGGGTTCCTCTGCGTCTCCTCTTCCCCTCAACCAAGTTATCTGAGGACAATAATAAATATCAGCAAACTGAAGGGAACACTCAGCTTGACACAGTAGCATATATTAGGTTTAAACACTGGTCTCACTATAGGTCTCAGTGTATCTGAAGAGCTGGACGACGTCTGTCTGCTGATGATGCTTTGGACACTAATATGAGCTGTAGGATGACACAGGTAGTCTTTACTCTCGGGAGCAATAACACAGGAGGAGTCTGGTGCAGGAACAGAGCTTCTGTATTAGACGACCACGCCTGCTTCCAGAGCAAATCTTTGTACGTCATCTGTCTCCTGGACAATTAACCCTGATCTCATAACTTACACAGGCAGCATAATCTTAATCATCATGTTTTGAATGGTGAACCCAAGCCTTAAATGACAGAGGGCGGAGCAAAGAGCAAACACACATGTCTGATCAGAGGATGGTGGTTTTGTTTGTTGCTGTGGGTTTTATTAAATACAGCTGCTGCAGAAAACGATCACTGTTAGGAAGGTTCAGTGTGCCGAGGAAACGCTGCTCTGGTCTCATTTTTCAGTGCAGCTGTATCAGCGGGCACGAATGAAAGGCGCCATCGAGCACTCCTGATGGCGTTCTGTACGTTCTACCATTACATTAAACCAGGGCTCTCAAAGGTGCCTTTAAGCTGAGTTCAGGATGATGCGTGAACACTCCAAACAGGCTCACAGCCCCCTGAAGCAAACCAAGCTCTTCCTAGTGTATTCTTTAGACAGAGTGCTACATGTATGCAGGACTTCTTCCCAGCTCTCTGAGCCTGCCGTTTACATACTACTGCATTTGCCTGCTGGGCCAAACACACAGACTTCCTGTAGTTACTGCCTCTAAGCATTAAAATAAGTGAGGAACCTCTAAGGCTGCATATCTGAGTAAAAAACTAAGAAGGGGACCTCGTCCTTTTATAATGACCCTGTGCTGACCCGACTGTCATCACAGAGGAACGCACGGGCCAGAAGACAGAAGAAGATGCTAACACTGGCTCCACACCATACTGTGTACTGTAACAAACACACTATAACATGCATGTTATTGGTTCCTTCTGTCTCCATCATGGATAAGAATGATTGGCTTTGAAAAGCTCTAAAAACAGTGAGAGCTGCGATCAGAGGAACAGACGCATCAGTCGAGAAGAGGATCAGAAGGAACCTGGTTAAACTCAGGCTAAACTTTCTATTGGTCTGTTTCAAAGAGTTTGACCTGTTTAAGGAGGACTGTAGGTGAAAATAAAATCCGTCTTGTCGAGGTTTAAAACAGTTAAGCACAGTCACGGGCAGAGGCGGTACCACAGCCGTGTGGGTCCATCCTCAGCTCTGCGGCTGCCTCACCCAGACTGATGTCGGAGGCCTTGGCCAGGGGAGTGGTGGGCTCGTAGGGCCCGAGGCTGTGCTGCTCCCTCAGCTTGTTTCCCTGCTCCAGCGACAGGATGACCGATGTCCTGTTGTACCACTGCCTCCGACCCTCCTTCTCCACGCTGTAAAACAGCTCCTGGCCCTCTGTTTTATGGCCCTTAACGACACCTGCACAAACACAAGAACCATCGGTCCTGCATGTTTTAGTCTTTCATGCAACAACCACAGAAACAGTCAGAGCTGATGTCACTGTTAAATCTCCTCAGTCTAAACCAGGTCGAAGAAAAGGACAAAAACCAAAATCACCACAGCGATCTTACTAAAGTACGCGCGGTCACTTCCTCACCTATACTGAAGTACTCATCTTCCAGCAGAGCAGTGACCTCCGTCTCCAGCGGGATGGGATCACACAGCAGGATATCCTTCCCGGCAACCTCACACTCGTAGCCATCGTCAAACCGCAAGCGGAATCTCCCCTCGCCGGCGTCTTTGATGATGCGACCAGAGTAGAAGTAACCATTGGATGACCACTTAGCCACCACCCGCAGGCCGATGAAGCTGCTCCCGGCTGAGCTCGCCGCCTCTGGCGAAGACCTGAGGGAGTCCGAGTGGCTGGGCAGCTCGGGGTCCGTGGGGCTGACGGGGAGCACGCGGCTGTACGGCTCATCTTCTGAGGACGACTGTGGCTGGCCCTGAGCTGTAAGTCTCTGCAGCGAGCCACCACCTCCTCCCCTTTGAGAGAGAACAGTCTCGTATAAAAGGCCTGTGTTGTCCCTATCCAAGCAGAGATGGAAGACATTCCACAGATTCACGGAATTTTAATGGAATCAGTGAATATCCTTTAGCTTTAACAGTACGCACAGTGCTGTTTTGGACCTGCTATGTCAAAATAATCCTTATTTGTTGAAACAAACCACGAGTATCTTTAAAGCAGCTTTTATCCAGCTGGAGGTTAGCAGACAAACTAGCTTTCTGTCCCGTACCTCAACTAAAGCTTACAGTCTAATCTGCTGCTGTCTGTGTGGCATGGGAGCACTTCAAGAGTATCAGCTACAAACTCTGCAAACGTGATAACACGCAGCACCCCATCTAGCCCCAGATTAACTACGCAGGGTAAATCTGCACGAGGCAGGTTCACGGTGATGCAAACCGTGGACCTGAATAAGGTTTGAGTGAGAAGAAAATGAGTAAGAAAAGGAAAAGTGTTATTAAGGTCGTGCAGCTGGCGAGGGCTCAGAGTGTTTCCTGTCCATGGTTTCTGTAAGTGCAGAGCGAGCCTCAGAGAGGACTCACCTGGACAGGGAGGAGCGGGACGGGGGTCGGCCCCTTCTAGCCCTTCCTCTGGGGGTCAGCGGGACGAAGGCCCGGGACCCCAGCGTGCTGTAGCCTCTGTTCAGTGTGACCACTGACCCTGCCCTGTGACCCCTGTGACCCCTCTGTTGATGCCCACCTCCCCTCCTTGGACTGCAGACACACAGAGGGGACGAATGGAGCCGGTCAGGTTGCACAGGCACCGATCTGGGGACACTTTGAAAAGTCACCTCACTGTCAAGTGAGAGCTGTGCAGCGACTCCAGATCTACACCTGTGACAACACAGACCTGTCGCAGGCAGGGATCAGTGAATCACTGAGAAATCAGGGTGTTAGAGTCACAGCAGGTGAAGAAGTGACACAGCATGCAACTAGTGCAGAGAGAAAGAGCAGGAAGGTTGAGGAGAAACGGTAAGAACTTTGGGACGGTGGAGGATGAGGAGTTACCTCGTGGATTTGAACCCTCTGCTCGCTGGAATGATGAAGTCTGGTCTGGTGAGGCCCGTACTGCTGCTGGTTCCCCCGGAGCTGTGCTGCAGGCTGGACGCTTTGGACGAAAGCGAGCTGATGTCCCCCAGATCACCAGAGGTCACAGAACTGCTGCCTGTGCGGCACGGAGAGATGTCGCTGTCCAAGACCTGACAGTCCACCACGGGCTCCTCGCTCTCCTGGACACGTCGGGCAGTGACACGAACACGTTAAACAGCCAAAATCCATAAATACATTTTCCTTTAAAAACAAAGAGGCCTGATAGTGAAAGAACCACGGATGTCTGCACAGGATTGCATGGCAGTCAATGCTTTCCTTCTCGTTCTGGAAGCTGCAGCTCGTGCTCATGCATACTCAGACCCATGTGATTTTTTAAGAAATGAATATTCAGCAGAAATTAAACGAACACTGTGTTTGGACAAATGATGCAGATTTTAATCACGGTGATGTTTCTCGATAAAACCACATAACTGTGATTTGCACAGCAGTGCTGCTCTCTGAACTGTGCAGAGGAGGATTGCATGAACTTACAGCCCTGACATGTTCTGACAGACAGCAAATACAAAAACACAGGCTCCAGGAATCAGACCCAGAGACAGTTACCTCGGTGACTTTGCGATCTACCTCTTTGCCGTCCTCATAATACACGTCGGTAATGATCCGAGTGACGGTGGTCCGCACTTCCTGGATGGTGCGCACGTGTCTGCGGTGAGAGGGAATGGCGGTTCTTCTAAAGGACGGGGACTCGGGTTCACCCTTTCAATACAAAAGAAATTGAAGAATGACAAATGAACGATAGAAACGCGTGGTTGATCTCTTCGTCCAAAGAGGCTCAGTGTGCGTACCCGGCCAGCTGGGGAGCGAAACCCCGCTGCATCGAAGCCGGTCTGCTGGGAGACTGTCCGCTGGCATGTCTGAGCACACAGGACAGACTGATTAATATCACAATAACATCAAATATGATGGAGACCACATTTTTATTCAACTCTGCATCACTGATCGTGAGTCGCATACCTTGCTGGGGGGTGTGGAGGTGATGGTGTTCTCAGAGGCCGGCTGGGAAACCACCTTCTGCCTGACTGTTGTGCTGCTCGGGGAGGTCGGCTCTTGAGCATCAGGCAGTCCTCTGCTGTCCTCAGGCGGCTCAGCGGGGGCGAGCGCATCCCGCAGGTCCTGCTGCGGCGCGGTCGATACATCCTGGCTGTTCGGCAGACTGTTGCATTTCGATACGGACGCCTGAGAGCTCCTCTGTGGTGAGGCGAACAGTTCCCCCCTGGAAAAGACGGTACATAACTATGGAGCATCTTACCAGTGATCAAATTACAGGTCAGCAATCCCAACGAGAACCTTTCTGCTTTTAAACATTCATGTTTAGCTTTTCTAGTGGTTAGTTAGTCCAGCAACAACCACAAAATACTTCTGTTCACTGCTTTTCACAGATTTGCTGAAAACCTGTTTGTACCAAAGGCTCCAAAAGCAGTGTCACACACCAAATCGTTACCTTTACTTTCCAAAGGTAAACACATGGCATGGACGCGTGTCTTTTCTTAATCAGTCGACTGATAACGAGTCAGAGCAGCCCTAATGTTTCCACAAAGGATCACAGCAGTGTGGCTGTTCCACTACGTTTGCAGAGAACATTCAGCACAATGACCCAACTTTGTCACACCTTACCACTCTCCATGTCCTGAGAGAATACGCACCAAGTAGAAAAAATAACCACCCAATCTCCTCTGGAAACAAAGTAGGTCTCACTGTCACATGCACACGCAGGCTCACAGCACGAAGCCTATTTCTGTCCTAACACACACTACATCAGGGGACAAATCCCAGGGTCAGACAGACATGTGAAGGACTAGATGATTTATAAAGTGGGAACAGATAGTGTCAGGATGACACAGGACAGCCAGTGTGGTGAATGCTGTCATGTGCATGTGCTAACATTAACACTGGGCAAATCACAGGCTCAAAATGCTAACAAAAGTGGGACAACACTGCTGTGAGCGTGTGGCAGGCTTTTCCCTGTGGACCTTCATGCCTGCAGTGCAAAGTCACAACATTTATCCAGACATATGAACCTGTAATGGCATTCCTTATTGACAAGCACAGTGAAAGGCTT
Organism: Simochromis diagramma; assembly: GCF_900408965.1. NCBI lineage: Eukaryota > Metazoa > Chordata > Actinopteri > Cichliformes > Cichlidae > Simochromis > Simochromis diagramma. The sequence continues at coordinate 189,079 of NW_024387277.1, read as the reverse complement.
AAACAGTGTCAATCTTTATGCATTTATCTGCCTCTGTGAGACTATGATGTGAGCTTACCTGACCAGTGTAGTGTTTCCTCCAGGCTGGCTGTCCTCCTCCACCTCCTGCTGTCGGTGCACCTGCCTGACCCGAGTGAACACCGACGGGCTGCTGGAACGTCAACAATGGAACAACAAACCTTTAAAGTTTTATCCTCACGCGCCGTAGCTCAAAGAAAACGATTTCTTTAACATAGTAAGCAAACCAACATGCTTGATATCCAGTCACTGCACTGCACACTACCTGCATGCTTACAGTCTAGCAAATGAGTATGTACAGTACATGCAGTAAGACACTTAAATCTACCCATGCATATATCCATTACACCAGGGGTGTCCAACTCCAGGCTGGAGGGCCAGTGTCCAGCAGGTTTTAGATCTCACCCTGGGTCAACACACCTGAACCCAATGAGTTCAGTACCAGGCCTCTGGAGAGCATCAAGTCATGTTGAGGAGGTCATTTAGCCATTTAAATCAGCTGTGTTGGATCAAGGACACATCTACAACCTGCAGGGCCCTCGAGGCCTGGAGTTCAACACCTGTGCCTTACACTGACAGACTTTAGCCAACCTTAAGAAAACCTCATTAATGTTACTTTTGCATCCCAGCTTTAAGGAAAGTGAGCTTCAGCAGCCCCACTAGTTCAGAGACTCATCACTCATGAAGAAAGCAAGACAACGACGGAACGGAGGCTGGTCGGAACCAGGCTGTTGGAGCTGAACGCTCCTCACCCGTTTCCTAGCCAACCTCGAATAAACAGCCTTTTATTCTGAGAATACAAGCAGCACCCATTGTAAAAAAAACCTATGGTCACAAAAGGTTGAAACACTGTGCGTGTGTGTGTGTCTTCCTGCCACACAATATATGCTTACAACTGTGTAACCACATTTCCTGGTTATCTAAAGGTCATCTCCCCACACCCGTATACGGCTTAACTCTAATGGTTCACCATATGCAAGCATAGGCGAGCCCCTAAATGACCGGGGGTGGACATCCCTCAGAAGATAAGGAAACCAGAATGTCACGTGGAATGTGCCTGCAGTTAAACAGCTAATTACCTCCCACAGCATCACAGATGTGTCGGGGAGGAGCAGAAGAATATCTAACCATGCAGTTTAAGGCACGGTTTCCAAATTTAAGTACAACAATGGCAACATTTAACAATTTGAATCCAACATAAAGTTTTGGTGCATACTTTTAACAAAGTACTAAGTTAAAAATGTTATTTAGAGTTCAATCAATACGACGTGAGCACCTCAAAACCTCAAACTACACTGGGAGATGACACAGAGACAGCATGCACAAGTGGATTAGACTGAAATGAGAAGAAGACGACAAATGAAAGAATTTAATTAACGTGCTGAGAGAGCGCCAGCTTACCTGGTTACAGCCTGGGAAATGGTCGTAACCTTGGTGACAGATCCATCCTCTTCTGGTGGCGTCGGCTCTGGGGAAAGAAATGCATCGCTGAGCGTGCGGCAGCGAGACACTTTTTCACAAACAGCGTGGAAGGAGTTCTTACTCTGCAGGCTGAAACGCTCCGAGCTGCCCTCCTCAACGGGCGTCACCAGCTTCATCCTCAAGCTCAGCTTCCCGTCACCTTTGTCAGCTGCGTCACCGCCACTTCCACCCAAAACGATATCGCTGCTGGCCATCACCACGTCTGCAGAGACATCACCCACTGCATCCGACTTTTCAGAAAAAGAGCTGATCTCTGAAGGAGGGAAAAAAATAATATTACTAGGACCGTGTTATGTTCTTTGGCTTTTGGTGAACCGGTGTGGTGCCACTCACCGATGGGAGTGCTGTGTCTCAGCGTCTGCTTCAGCTGGTTGATCAGCGGTGGCGTGGCGCCGACAACAGGTCCAATCAAGTCTCCTTCTTTAGGAAGGGTGAAGTGGAATGAAATGTCTGTAGCAGAAACACACGAGTGGAATCAGGTTAAAGACAAAGATAAAGTAATTCAACCTTTATAAGAGGCCTTTCAGTTCTTTCTAACAGACACTACTGGGTTTTGGGTTTTTACTCTTTGGACACTATGTGGACACGACTCTCTGCTTACTCTGCAGAAAACACATCTTCAGAACGCTCACCTCCCGAGCTGTCGCTCAAGCTCTTTTCTTTGAGGGCCTCTGGTTCACAGCCCGCCCTCTCCGTCTGGGACAGCCTATCGGGAGCCGAGTGCGCCTCTTTCTCCTGAGTCTGGGATTCATGGCCATTGGTAGAGACTGACACTTGGCCTGTGATTGGTTGAGAACTGTGAGTCTTTGATTGTGACGCCACCTCTTTCTCACTGTCTGTTACACAGAGGATGCTGTCCTCTGCCTTGTCCTCAATCTCCTCGTCCATGGGTTCAGGAGACAACAGCTGGCTCTGGGAGAGAACCAGACCCATTCCCGAGGTACCCTCGGCGTTCTCCACCTCCATCGCCACCTCCTGATCCTCCTCTTCACCTCGTTCGTGCATTGTGTTTTTGTCTGCCTGGCTGTTGCACCCCACCTCAGGCTGTGGCGACGACGATTCCACAAAGGGACTTTTTACAGTTCCTCCTGACACATCTGCATCCACAGCAGATGTTTGAGAAATCATAGACTGTGAAGGCAGGCTGCAGGGCGTAGTGTCTGAGGGAGTCTCCTGCACACAGCTTTTACCTGTCAGATCAGCAGAATCAAACTTTGGCTGCGAGCAAGACACCATGTCAGCACAGCCAGCATCTTTGCTGTCAGCCTTCACATCGTTTACATTCACATTTTGTACATTCAGAGAAACTGCTGATTTCTGGGCCAGATCGGTCGCTTCAGTCTCAGCACATTCAACGTGGCGCTTCGGTGATTCAGCAGAGGACAACACTTTGGAGCCGGCGGCGGCTTGTGACTCCGACGGGACGGCTTTACTCTCCTCTCTCTGATCGTGACACGAAATCACAGAGTCGCTGGTGTCGACGGCAAGCGGCTCCTCCAGTTCCTCTATCTGAGTGGCTTGACTGTCCTCCTCAGAGGTGAGCTGATGACAGCTGCTGTTCTCTGTGTTCACAGAGAGCTGCAAAGGCAAGGTGAAGGGAGCCGACTCAAGATGCTGAGACTCTGTCTCACAAGGCAACGACGCTGACTTTTCATGCGTCTGTGCATCCTGGCTCTGCGTCGGAACAAATACGTCCTAGAAACACAGAAAATCATCAGAGCTGCAGCTAAACGACACGTTTATTCACACACTGCATTAAGTCTGTTTAACTATTCATTTTCTACGCATGCACCAACGCATTCACCAACGTTTCAAAGTTAGTCTGCATTACTGTGCAAAACTTTTGAGTCACCCTTTATTTTTTTATATTTTACCAGAAAAACTGGGAAGACATTTATCGACACGCGTGCAAACGTAGCACATATGAGGGAAGAAGAGCTTTTGCTTTATTTTACCAACACAGCCTCAGCTCTCTTAGGCATTCCTGCTTTTTCTAAGCAGTCTTCAACACTACTTCTCCAGGTCTCTTTGGACATTGGCCGGGTTTGTTCTGTTTTCTGTCAAAGTGATCCCACACTGTGGTGAACTGTGGACTGGCAGTGTGCCTGGCTACACTGAAAAACCTGAAGCCACTGTCAGTCAGATGCTTTCCATGTTCATAATTCCACCTGGTTTGACAAAATCCCTGAAACGCAGCCTCAAACCACGTCAGAGCCTCCACCCTGTTCTACAGGTGGCTGTAGACACTCACTGCACACCCTCGCTACACATTTACATTCATTTGAACCAGAAATTGTGCATTCGTCACTTTCCTGATTTTCAGCCCAGCCTCTGTGTAACTTGGCGTATCTCAGCCTTCCACTGAGACCGTTCCTGACGAGGCTTCACTGATCAGCCGGTGGTTTCTAATACAGAGTCACACGTGTCTCTTAGGTCCTGCGTCAGGCATCTTAAAACATGACTTTCAGATGTTCATCTGCTGCCGATAGTCTCAGACCTGCTGTCTCTTTTGTCCAGTTTCCTCAGATTATTTTTGGTGCACATCACGCTGGGACATGAAACTTGAAACAGAGTGTTATCATTGGTATTCTTCATAGGCTCAACAAAAGAAAATGATGGGAACACATTATGTGTTTCTGTGACAGACTTCTAATAACCAAGTGCCAAAAGATACATTAGACAACACTGGCTCACCCGTTAAGTTAGGAGCCTTTTATGCTTGAATTAATCATAGGTTAATGTTATGAACTAAAATGAGTGAAGGGAAGGAAAAAACAAAAAACAACAAAAAAAAGAAAAAAAAACAGCAAATGTCCAAAGAAACCTTTGGACCTTTAGAACGTCTGGAAAACTGTCCAAAGCTACAAGAAGCCGTCTGCTTGAAAGAACAAGATATACAAAACCCAGATGACTCAAGACTTTTGCACAGTTATAAACCAGAGATTCAGCCTTTAAACTGGACGTTGCATGATGCGACTGAGAGGACATACTGCTCATCTGACACAGAAGCAAACTCTACCTGCTGCTCAAACTCTCTTTACGAGGGGCAGCCAATCAGACGAAAGCTGTTTACCACGTCTCCCTTCATTTCTGAGAGTGAAAGGAGGAGCGGCACAAAGACCCGGTGTAACAACCAGCAGCAGTCCTACACTGAAAGTAACGGTTCTCCTCCTCAGAGGAACAACTACAGTCAACATGGTTTTCTTTATAAGGGCACAAACAAAGTTGGTGCTGAAACCAATGAACTCTTCAACCAGCTGGTCAGCTGACCTACAGCCGACCACAACATCATCTGCTGATCTTTGCATTTTTTATTGATTAGACAGGTCAAACGGTCTTTGTCACTGGGCCTAGCACTCTATCCTCTGACAATTTAATACATCACATATATAATCCATATTTTCTACTGGGAACATTTTAAATAGGCTGCTGAAAGTAAAGAGTGAAGGACATACATGAGAGAACTCGGGCTGGGACGGTACAGAGAGAGTTCGCTCTAAAGCAAAACCAGGGGAACTTTGGGATATGGGAGTAGATGCAGATGGTTGTGGCTTGGGGGCAGCCTCGGTTTCCATTGGCTCGTCTTTTTCTCCTGCTCCCCTGTCATCCGGAGGCAGTGACGTATCCATTTGTGAATCAGCACCTGACAATGCAAAGGGACGTTAGCTTTATCCACCAGCTGATTCCATGTCTGAACCCAAACTGAGATAATAAAGCAGATCTACCATTTTCATCCTCTAGTTCGGTTGGTGAGCTGGGAACTATTAAAGGGGTATGGCTAAAGTTGTCTGGGGTGGGGGCGACATAATCAACAGAGCTCCTAGAAGGGAGAGAAAAAAGGACATCAGCTCATTTTTCAGGGATTTATTGTGTGTGAATGATGCAAGAGCAGCACGCCGCTTACTGGGACAGACTCTCCTGCACCAGTGTTCCCTGTCCCGATAGATGCAGCAGCTGTAGGGTGTGGGCGGGTGTGGAGGTGGGGTGACCCTGCTGCTCCGGCTCAGACACTGTACTGTCCACTGCAGCACCTGAAAGCAAAGAAGCAGTTTGAGTAATTTCAGATCATTTTCTGTTTGTACGAGAGAAACAAACCAGGACTGTTACTCACAGTGAAGGAAGCACAAACTGGGCTCCACACCTCTACTTTCAACAACTTCTCATACAGCGAGTTATTTTTTTCACAGTTATTCTGATTTAAACACATACACGGGCTTATATGGGCCTGTCTACTAAGCCTCGCCCTATGTTAGGAGCACACCAGCGTAGCTGTAAGGGCTTAGAGATCGCTGAAGACAACTAGAGCAAAGGAGGCTTTGCCATTCAGGGCCATGCTCACTGTGCCAACACGTTCCATGTGTTTGTGATTATTTGTGATTTAACAAAAAAACAAACAACCACGTCAGGTGACACCTTGTCCACGATGATTTCCCTGTAAACTCATTTTTACGCTACGTTCAACATCTGTTGGTTAGCTCGTCACTAACTTAACAGCAAAATGTAAGCAGGGCAAATCATTTAGGTAAATAACTGAGTTATTGTGTCTCTTCCTCACAGTGAGGAACTTTCAAACACTCGTCCCTCCAACAACCCCTGGGTTACTATGTGTGAGGCAGTCAAAGAGCATACAGTCATGTTTGGGTGTGGAAGGCGTGGAGTGAGATGAGAATGAACAAATAAGCAAAATACAACAGGAACCAAGACCCTTTTTTATAGTTAATGATTAAAAAATATTAAACTAAAAAAAGACCTGCATTTTTAAATAATTTAAATTACAAGGCTGACACAGTACACCTCTGCCAAAATGTGTTTTTCAGTTATCCACAGCCCACCTGTTACAGAAATGAGATCTGAAAGGTTTGTCCAAATAGCGCTGACTGCCAGACGGCAACCTTCCAAAAAAAACGCCACAACTCACACTTAAGGCCAACATTTCTGATGTGACAGTTTGTCAGTGTGGTCTTAGACAATATGAAGGTGATGGGCTTAAAAAGACAACATGTGTAATCCTTCGAGTGCTACATGAATGTACCTGTCTTGTCAGCATCGAACAGATCGTCCTGTGAGGACAGGATCTCACAGTCCTGCTGGTCCTGCTCAGCAGAGTCCTGCAGGTTCTGAGAGTGCAGCAGAACCTGGACACTCAGCTGCCTGCCTGACTGACCCAAAGACTCTGATGAGCTGCTGGAGCTCACCTCAGACCTGGAGAAGAAAAGAAATTTCAGTGCAAAGCCAAAACACAAACATCTAATGAATGCAGACTTTGAATGGTCACATGGAGCTGCACCTCAACGCTTTGCTGTCCTGACTTTCTGAAGTCCTGGAACTGATGTTCTGCTCTGCTGGGTATGAAGAGAACATTGATTATTTTGTTTAACTTCATGGAGTCACTGGGAATGCTCTGATCGGAACAAGTAAAAACGTAATTATACCCAACACCCCTCATTCTGCATCCAGAGATCAGGAACGCATTTCTGTTGCAACCATAGACTGTATATAAAGGATGGCAGCACACAAGGCAACATCAATCACCATGTTTGTGAATCCTGTGTCCAAGGCTCAACATAAGCATTTTGATCTCTGCTGTGTTGCTTATTTGAAAGCAGAAGTAGGGCTGTTTGTTTCGACCAATAACCATCATAATGTGTTTGTTCAATAACTGCAATTTCCACTATTTATGATTATTTAAAATCAAAATCAAAAAAGGGGTGACCATGGTGAGGAATGAAAGAGTCATCTGGACTTGATGCTGTTGACTGTAAAGCCCTTTTAGCAAGGGCAACCATCAGCTCCTGCTGGCCCAAAGTCTTCACCGTGGGATGCACGATGGTGTCAGGTGGGGTAAGGAGACGCACAGCAGGGGCCGAGGGAGCAATAAACAGCAAACAGCTGATCAACAGCAGAGTGACGTGTCACTGAAACCAGACCAGTTGGGCCACTAATGATCTTTCTACAGGTGCAATCAGTGAAATCTTTCACAACTTTTTCAACACAAGTCTTGTTGACTAACGACTGTGTGTCATCGTAGATACTGCTGAACTAAATCATGTGTGTATTTATGTTGAAGACGTGCAAATCGACTGGTTGTGCTTGATTTACCACAACACAAAAACAAGCATTTAGTAACAAAAAGTGAAAAAAGGACCCATTATCTTGTTTCCACTGGAAGCCAAAGTCATGACATCAAAATTTAAACAAAGGCCCAGCGAGATCTAAAGTTGTAAGCTAGTACATAAGGTGGCCAGCTTTGTTAGCAAATCACCTGTCCATGTATGAATCACAGTGAAATAGATGCCTGCTAATGAGTGCTATGAAGTGCTAATAAAATAGTATTTCACTCCTCCTTGGAGACACAGCTATCATTATTTTGTCAGATCATTTCATTAAAAGTGCAAAAAACAGCAAACAAACAACAACAGCACAAACACGGTCATGAACCTTAGTTATGCTGGTCGCATTAGCAGCCCAGCAGACAGATGTTAGTTGCAGCTGTTTGAAAAGCACAGCAGCTCTGCCTCCATGTTTTGCCTGTCAGAGGTACGACACGAATACGATGTAAACCAGAGCGTCACTGCCCCGACGCAGAGTGACAAGCAGCTGAATGCAATCCTTTATTAATGTGGATAATGACAGTGTAATACAGACACGTGGATAAAAGTCCTTATACCCAATTTGTTGCATTTGTCTCGGTCTTCCTCCTGACTGTTCACAGCTTCCCCACACAGATCCTGAGTCTGAGAAAGCTCAAGAAAACCAAACTGAGAAGCTTCCCCTGAAACACAACACAACCCGTAGCAGTTACTTCCAAGCACGACATCAAACAGACTGGCAGATGCTTTTGGAACTTAATGTGTTGGAAAAATGCGTACCTTCAGACTGAATACAGTGTGTAGTAGAATCAGCACCAGAATCCATGTCAGCGTCCTCTGGTACACACCTGAAAAATAAAGTGAAACCTTCCATTGCCATCTGACCCTGACCACAATCAAACTGCAAAAGTGGACAAATCAAACACACTTTTTGTTGTTTGGAGGAGCGCAGATATTTAAAACTTGACTGTCCTCCTGGAACACTGAACTGGGGTTGGCTGCAGCAAGACCGTCTAAGAAAGAAGCAAAAGCACTGTTTTATCTTCATTCAGGACAAGAAACACTTAACTATCTCCCACTACACTGGAAAACACTTACCAGGCTCAGCCTGGCTGTTGCTCTCTGATTGGCTGCCGGTCTGAGAGCACCTGCTTCCTATTGGTGAAGATATTAATTCCTAGAAGAGGGAAGGTTGTAATGTAAATGACAGAAGTTGTCTTTTTTATACATTTTCAACTTTTAACGTGCAACATTTGTTTTGGGTTTAAACTAATTCAAAGCTGCACAACAACTACTAACCGACAGTGGTTTACTGTTACAGATGCCTGAGTGTTGTATCTCACATGAACTGTGCTTCAGTGTTTCCCTGAAGGTTTAGTGCTTTAGAGCGTGAAGGAGAGATCGCCTGCCAGCAGGTCTGAACAGAAAGCCAGCACAGGCCTCTGTGTGACGAGTTTACTCTTTACATCTGAGTCCTCTCGACAGCTCAGATGTGAGTGTGAGTCAGTTTGCTTGTAACAGATTACCAGCCTCTGGCTCTGCCAGTATGTCCAAAGTGTAGCCTGCATTTTACCCAGTTTTTCAAAGTGAGCCTGACTGATTAATGGGCGGATGGATAGCTGAGGAAATGAACTGGACCGTCTGTGGTCGAGTTGAGTGCAACGTCCGTGAAAAAGCCACTCGTCTTACCATTTTACTCAAGTATAAATCTGTGCTTATTGTTCTTTATCTGCTCAAGTAATCAGTAACTGCATTACAGAGAGGAGAGCTACTGAATGAGATCTTCTCCTTACCAGTACCGGGCTGCGAGCGGTGGGCTGTAGACTGGACAGGCGACGGGCCAGCAGAGCTCGGTAGCTGCTCTCGGGGTCGTCTTCTAAAGCGACACTGTCCGGCTGGGAGTCCTCTACTATCAAACACGGGTTGTCTGGCTGAGGCAGGCTGGAGTCCAGTTCACTTCCACCGGGATCCATGGGGTCAGGCCGAGGGCAGGAGACGGGCTGCTGTTAGCTAGCCGAGCCGTTGTGAAACAACAGAGGTGTCGCCATGTGAGTCCCTACAACCGGCTATCTGAGGTAGTCGCTGCTAGCTAAATAAAAGGCTAGCAGCTAACGCTCCGCCCAAAAACAAAAGGGTGCCGCTTCCAACGCAACAGCAAGTATGCCCGAGAGGACCTTAACCATGCCCCCAGTGACACAGGGTACATTTACATGTAAGCCAGCAAGGCCATTACGTTTTGGTTCGCGTGTGTATTTAGCAGCTTCTTTACATTTTCTTTGGAAGGACGAACATGGACACGCCCATATTTCGCTTCCTCGCGGTAAAATTGCTAGAAGTAATTTCATTGGTTTAGCTGCGATAACGACGTCACACGACTGGTTCGACGGTAGCAGGCTGGCTATAATGGATAGCATGTGTGGTACACATTCACTGTATCATTGTATTGATGTTAATATAGCTATAATTACAGTTTCTATGTGTACCGTATGTATTGGATTTTAAGGACTCTACGTAACACGGTGGAGTTTCACAGCCTGTGGTGATAAATCGTATCAAAGACAGAAATATGGGACACCAGGTCCCGCACTGGGATCTCGGAGACCTTCATGGGTCCTTGTGGGGTTTTCAGGAAGAGATATGGGTTCACTTTTTTACTGTAATTCCCCTCAAGAGTTTGTGTGCACAGATTATATGTTACCTGACATCCTGGATACAGTATAGTCTGTGTTTTCTGTATTTTGGCAAACAAGGGTTTTCAGAAAAGGGGAACCCTGAAACCAAACCTGGGGGCATGGTTCAATAGCCTACACGTGCATCTCGGGCACTGCAGGCCTGGGCAGTAATCGTAAAAGAAACGAGGCCCTGTGATCACATGATGATTCTGGGTGATTAAAACTGCAATGAAGCCCAGGTTTATACAACACGCTTTGTAATGAGCTTTTAATCTTGTGCTGCGTGCTTGCAGGTTTGAAGATTAATATTAAGTGACTTTGTCATATGACAGCTCCAGTTTCCATGGAGACACCACATTACCAGTAACACCGCAGTCTATGCTAATGTAGATCACGGTTTGGCAGAGGAAGTACAAAGGACCAATAATGCGCTCCTATGAAGGTGGGGTGCACGGCGACCTTTAAAACCAAACTAAATGATATCCACACCATGTTCAAGAGTCAAGAAGACCCTCCACTGCAGTCATCACAACCATGAAAGGCCAACAGTTAGACATTAGAAGGGTGCTTTGGATATCAGATGATCCTGTGAGTGATTTTATACCGATATGACAGCACGAGACTAACGAAGCAGGATGAGGTCACTTTAAGCCACTGCGCGCTCCAAGTTCATTCATTTTTACTCCAGCAGGCTGGAATCGTCTCTGCAGACTGGTTTTTGTTCTTATCTTTGTGCAGCCTGTTCGCGTTTGATCTCACCCTCTACTCGCAGTGATCTATTCTGCTCAGCTTAAGCCGTGTGTGTGTGTGATGCCAGACAGAAGAGATGGGCCCTGGTCCTCTGATACAGGGAAACAGCAGCAGCATGGATACTGACCGGCATTTCAATATGGAGACATGTGGCTGGCAACAATGCAATAATGAAGCCCAGATTGTGCCAGATAGCTCGCGGTGCTTCTATTCGCGGTAACAAAAGATGAGGAGGTGTGATCTTCACCCCTAGCTGGATGGATGCTGCTGGGCATCAGCTTCCTGCAGCCAACCTTACGACTGACACCGCAAAGTTCAGCGTCACGTCGTCATTTCTGCAGGTCGGCCTGACACCCACATTAAGAAATGCGCAGGCACTGCCCAAAATGTCTAATGTGAGCCACCTCTGCTGGAGCCCGACAGACACACACGCACAGACACGCCGTGGACGCATATAACGCTTCGCCCTGACAGCCCCATCACTATCTGCGCCCGCTTCTTTACCGCAGTGCTAAGAGAAACAAAAAAAGAGCTTTACCTTTCGAGATCAATATGTCTGCTCCTGGGCTTCCCAGTTTCTCTCACCGTCCCGTTGCTTGCAATAATAACGCGTCCAGCATCGCTCAGTTCCTCCTTACCTCTGTTTTGCTGAGAGTCGGGGTGTGGGATATACACGCATGGCACGTAAAGATGCAAGGGCATTTTTTAATGTGGATTTCGCTTGAGTCAAACGCGGCACCGATTAGACTAATTTAGAAAGATAAAAGTATTTTTTACCCTCATAAACCAAAAATAAGCCCAGAATTTAATGTCTCTCAAATTTATGCTCGACTTATTTCTAAAGTCATTTGTTCTCTCGGTGTTGTACTGAACATGTGACAGATACGGGTATTTTTTTATGTTTCTCTGTGTATTCATACTGTACAGCCACGAACTTTGGAAGTGTGGCAACAAACAGACCCAAAGAATAAAAATAATAATACGGATGAGTTTTTGTGTGTAGACTGCAGTCACAGGTCGTGACGACAAACATTTGATTTGTTAAAGTAAACAGACACGGTGTGTGTGTGTGTGTGTGGGGGGGGGGTGGGTGGGTGGGTGTGTGTGTGTGTGTGTGTGTGTCTGTGTGAGGGGTGTGTGTGTGTCTGTGTGTGTGTGTGTGCGTGTGTCTGTCTGTCTGTGTGTGGGTGTGTGTGTGTGTGTCTCTGTGTGTGTGTGTGTCTGTCTGTGTGTGGGTGTGTGTGTGTGTCTGTGTGTGTGTGTGGGTGTGTGTGTGTGTGTCTGTGTGTGTGTGTCTGTCTGTCTGTGTGTGGGTGTGTGTGTCTGTGTGTGTGTCTGTGTGTCTGTCTGTCTGTGTGTGTGGGTGTGTCTGTGTGTGTGTCTGTGTGTGTGTGTGTGTGTGCCTGTCTGTCTGTGTGTGTGTGTGTCTGTGTGTGTGTGCTGAACATATTAAATGGGAAACATAAATAATCCCTGAGGAGCGATGCTCCTAAGTCTGGGAATATGTTGGAAGTGACACAGAAAGAAAATCACTGCCTTATATTCATGTATGTTGAACAGATGAAGTTTGGTTTAGACGGGAATCTACTTCCTAACCAGAAACTCCTCTTATCCGTACACGGCAGCCTTCCACATTACTCACTGATGCAAGTGTCTGTTTGAGAGATGGAAAAGTCTAAAGTAGGGTACAACAATCATCCGTTCATCATATGATTCTCAGCTTTCCTCGCTTAATATGATTCCCAGACAGATTTAGTCTCTCCTGCCCTCCTGTGTGTTTCCGGACTGTGACGAGTGTAATCAGTTTCACAAGCCTGAGCATCCTGTTGTCTGTGAATGTAACTTTCTCACATGTGTTCCCTTTTTCATAAAGTGACTGGTCAAAGTTTGGAAGTCGACAGCTCCTCACAGCTCAGATACATCTCCTGCGGTTTTCTGCACATTCAACAGTGTGTGACATGTTTCTGTGATTTGGGGGGTTAGGAATGAGGAACATCTGAGGTACATCACTGAGACAGGAAGCACAGGCTACATTACTGTTAAGATTAGTTAGCAAACTCACAACAACACTGCTTAAAAATGTCTTGTTACTTTCTTGATTTCAAAAACTGATGTTGGACCTTCTGTCTGCAATAAAGCAGAAGTGAGGAGGAGCGGCACTGCAGCTGAGACATCTCCTCCATCCTGAAGTCTAAGCTGTGTTTTAGTCAGTCCTACAAGTCCTCACACAGGCTGAGAGACGCTGTCTCTGTGCATGTTTAGGACATTTAGTGCTCTTCATTATACTTTGGACAAAAATGCGTTATACTGTATATAATCATTCGATTTTCACATGTTCACTACTATTTTTATTTTTTTTTGTATTTATCATTTTCTTCCTTCACTTACTTTTGCAGCTTAAATGGTTTTGTTATGTTAAACAACTGTGGTCCAGGTTTGAGCATGAGGTGGGTGTGGCTGTCATGTTGCGTGCTCCTGTGTTTGCCCACGCAGACTGGTTCTCAGTCAAACACAATGATGTGGATGAAGCTGTAGTCCAATGCTGAGTGGTTGGAGCAGACTGGACAGTGTTCACTGGAAATAAGAGAAGGGATGCTCTCTATGAAAAGCTCTCGGTTTCTCTTCATTCTCTTCAGCTCCTGACTTCGCTCTTCTCGGTGGCTGGCTGATGACCAACAAAAGCACAAGCAAGAGCAGACCACAGAGCGGTTGTATCACATATTTTTGACACTGCCACCATCTGTTAACAGATGCTCTCTGCAGGTAGACAGGCAGCCTGCAGCTGCCCACACACTAACATCACTGAGCCATTCATTTCCCCTTCACAGAGTAGAAAAGCACTCTGAATCAGAGGACTAACTAATGAAACTCAGAGATTAACTTTTACAAACACTAACCTCATTCAAACAATAAATGTATTACAGAAAATAAACAAACACATAATTCAATTAAAATCAGTTAAATTGTGTTCCATGTTATTTATACAGCTCCGAATCACCACAACAGTCACCTCAAGGCATTTCTTGTATTGTAAGGTAAAGCCCCCTGCTGTTGGTGTTCAGGGGAGAGAGACTCAGAGATTAATGAGAACTAATGATTAAATGCAGAGTGGTGTAAAAACACATAGCATCATCATCATGGGAAGCCCCAGCAGCCTGGGCCTATTTCAGCATAACTAACACCTGATCCAGCCCTAACCTTGAAAGTAGAGATGTTTCTGTCTCCTGAATCCAGACTGGAAGCTTAAGGCTCTGCATCCCCTTCTACTTAACAGTGCTCCATTCATTAGTATTTTGTTTTTTCAGTGAAATTATTTTTGTTATTGGTCCGCAAACAGGAAGTGTACTGGGGGGCAAAAAACTGCTCTTGTAGCTCTTTTTTCTCCCAGCAGAGGCCAGCAGATACGCTGGAGTGTTTGACCTGGACTGCTGACTCACTCCTGGTAACACACATCTTCCCTAAGAGTAAATTACTCTGTGAGGAGTCAAATTAAAGCCAACAATGAGCAATCACTGGAGCAGGAGAAGTAAGAGCCTCCAGTCACAGTCATGTGCTTCAATTTAAAAATAAAAAGCTTTATAAAGGATTAAGGGTCCAATAAAAACCACAATTATAAAAGCTTTTAAGAGACAAACAGATGAGAACATCTGTTACTCTGGATCTTCTGTCAGGAATGCAAAACTTACAAAGATGTGTATGTGTAGGAATAAAAGTCAAAAGAGAAATCTGGCTGGTACTGACTGTTTGCATTGATTCAGTTTTGGTTTTATGGAGGAGGTGGTGGGGTGGGGTGGGGGTGTCAAGTTGCAAATCCATGCATCCTCTGCAATATTAGAAAGACTGATTTTTTTCAAACTATAGAAATGATGTCAGAAAACACCTTCAAATACCAAAAGCATCAGCAATAAGAATCAGAAGGAAGGGAAAATAGCAGACAGTGGACTGAAGGATCTGTGCATTCTTGGGCAGCCTGGCTGTGATTTGTTAGACATTAGATGACTTTGTTTTAATGTGAGCTGTGTGCATTCATCCCCTGTGTGTATGCCAACGTTACCTTTCATTAAAACTTGTTTGTGAAGCAAAGAGTTCTTCAATCACATTGTCTAACAGAAATGACAAAACAAGCAGGCTCTTGTAAACTCGCAGGTGTTAAGACATAAAACCTGCATGTCTGCCCACAGTGTACTCATATCTGCAGTGAAGGGCACACATTCATCCTGCAGCCTTCCCTTTAGGCGTTATCTGAAACAGGTTCACATCATTTTCACATCCATTCATGTGTCAATAGTTGTTGGTATATATGCAAACAAAAGGCAGCAGGAGAAAAGCTGGAGTGTCCAGAAGACTCATTCTGTGTCTTTATGTTGAAGCTTTCAATATATTCAAGGTTCAAGGTTCAAGGTTCTTTATTATTTGTCACATGCATAGTTATACAAGTATAACACACAGTGAAATGTAGCCTGACACGCTCCTCGACATGTGCAAAAATTGGGGGGGGGGGGTGTAGAGGAAGAACATTATATATATATATATATATATATATATATATATATATATATACACATATAGTATATACACTGGGTGAATGTGCAGTAGTAGCAGCAAGCAGGTGAATCTGTACATTAATATGAACAGACATCTGACTATTTTACAGGATAGACAATATAAACATATTTAAAATTAAAGGAGTTGTATTCTGTTGTGTTTGTACTTTTCTGCAGTCTTCTTGTTGCCAACGATGGTCTGTATCTTGGTGACTTCCTTTACTAGTTGTTTTCTAACATGCTTGTTTTTTTTTTATTTCCTTTCCCTCCTCTCCTTATTTTCTGTCTCAGCTCAGTTGTTCCCACCCAATCACATCCTGTGTAGATCTAGTCTTGTTTTCATTGGATGTTGGGTTTTCCACCTGTTTGACCGCTTGCATTTATTCCCAATGTTCCACCTAAACTTCATAATTTTACATAAAAAAATCTGTTATTGACATTTAATAATTCTGTTATCCATCCATCCATCTATCAGGTACGCCCACGTGTAATCACAGCAGTTAACCTGACATGAAGTGTGAAAGTAAGCTTACAAGAAAGACACAAACAAAAACCTCCTTTTCTGATTTCTTAGTTTTTTGTATATTTGTCACCCTTATGTGTTTCAAATCATCAAATAAATTTTTCAATACAAAAAGCAGTTTTTAAATGATGGTTTCATTTATCCAGGGAAACAGGCATCTAAACCCACAGGGGCCTGTATGTTAAAAAGCAACTGCCTCCTAAATTTAATACCTGGTTGTGGCAACAACTTGGCAGTTTTCACATTGCTATGGAGGAACTTTGGACTGCTCTTCTTCGCAGAATTGTTTTAATTCAGCCATATTTGAGGGTTTTCCAGCAGACCTCAAAAACGTATTCACCAGCCTGGTTCTGCCAGAAGTCTCTTCCTGTTTTAAGAAAGTTTTTCCTCCCCACAGTTGCCAAGAGTTTACTCTTAGTGGACAATATAATCATTTTTTGTAAACATAAAAGTTGAACTGACAACAGTGGAGTTCATATATATGATATTATAGAGGAATTGTAAAGACCCACACTATAGACAAAAATGTCTTGATGCATGCTCAATCAGGAAATCCCAAAAAGTTGATTCTGTTCATCTGGACGTTGTCACTGGGAGAAACATCTCATCACTTACTTTACGTGAAAAGGGAAAGACCATCTTTGAATGGAGGAGGGGGCCTAAGGGTGCATCTGTCACCATCTGACGATTGCAGCCATTCCCCAACTCTCTGTGGATGGGACTCATGGCCATTGATCACCAAGCACTGATCAATGGCCATGACAATTTGCATATTAATGATGAAGAAACTGATGTTCTCCCAGCCCACTGTTCCCTCAATGGTGCTGGTTTCAGTCATGTGCAAATGTCCTATTTATAAGATTGGGTATTGATGAAAATCTCACTTTACTGCAATTTATTGCATCTCTTCAATGATTTGTTAACAAGTTGTAGAATAGGAGCAAATACACGCCTCAGCAATGCTAATACTTTTCTGCAGAGTTTCAGATTTGTTGTCATGTATAAGGACAACTTGCAACTTTAGTACTGCTTCATCATTCAAATGAAGCCTAAAATAACAGTTTTCTGTGGTGACTGTGAGCCTTTGTTGTCAGTGTTACTCTGTACACAGATGAAGCATTGTTCTATTCACAATCTGAACAAAGACACATCAGTTCAGTAATCAGAGGCACACTGCCTGGTACTCACAGTCACACAGATATAAATAGACGCTTTGTTTGCCACAAACTTTTTAGTCCCAGACACCTTTGTCTAAAAAGTTAATACAAAAACACTATGAGGGCTATTGTAAGTGCCATTGATTGGACTCAATACACACCAAAATCTTTGGTTTGAAAACAATTATTTTGTTTAATCAAACATCAACAGTTTTATGAATATTTTCACACATTCGAAGATGATAAATCTCTCTTTTCAAGAACTCTGTGGAAAAGCAACTGACACTTTGATACTGTAAATTCTTTTTTTAAGCTTCAGCTGCCTCATATAGGAAATATGATCAACATAAATTCTCATATCCCTCTCTTCTTTCTGTCCAATGGCATGCTGCAACATCAAATAGCAACATCACCTGGGATCCAATCAAGTGTTTAGCTTCTTCTGAGCCACGCCCGTCACTCCTCCCACCCCATCCTGCACTGTCATGGTGCTCGCTCTGGATGCAGTTGTCATGGAGATGGAAAAGGGCTCAGCGTCCATTAGTGGCACTGTTACCATGGAAATCTCTATCTCAGCCGCTGCCTCTGTGGAGCAAACAGAACCAGACGAGTCTGTTCAGCACCGCGGACAGCATCACCCTGGAGCTGCGTTCCAGCATAGAAACTATCGCATATTGATCGTGATTGGAGAGATTTCCTGCAGCCATCATCTCGAAGCTGCCAGGAGACAGATCACACAGGGTAAGGCAAACTCAAGTGGTCGGTGACAGCGGAGCGGGGCGATGAAACGGCTTGGTGTTTACATAGTATCTGTTCCCACTTAGTTTCTTTAATGAACTCATAAAAACAAGAAGTCCGATATTTATTGGTTAAAAATCCAGACGCAGTCCCGGAAAGAGCTTCAAATTTTAATTAGCTGCATAAGAGTGCATTAACTTTTAATAATTCCCCTCAATCTAAAAGCACTGCAGTGCAAACTTAGGTAAAACTTCCATAACTACAAATCCAGTTATTGCTAAAATATTCTTTGTAACAAATGCACAGAATGGCACCTTTCACTTTTTTATTAATCCAGCTATTTTATTATTGAAGAGTGCACATAAGCAGCATGTTAATGTTGTAGTTTTATCGTGTTCAAATGTTAATGCAGCAATAAATAAAATGTACCAAATACAATATTAAAAGGAAATGTGTGCAGTAATTAATTTTACTTATTCTTTCATTAATACTGATACTTCTTCTTCTCCTCATAAGAACAATGAATAGCTTTGTTTGTTTGTTTTTAATTGTTTGTTTATGGCAGTTTTGGTCTTCCATAAATTTAGAAAAACAAACAAACAAGCAAAACTTTTCTCACTGTCAGAGAAATGTAGTAAATTGTTGTGAGGGCATACTGAACTCTTGATTCTGAGCATTATTGCTGCTGTGTGTTCCAAAAACAGGTTTACGCTCCTGGAGCGTTGAGCTGGCTGTTTTTGACCTGGATAAAGAGCTGCAGCTGTTTGAAGCCAGGCACACTGCACAGTTTTCCTCGCAGGTCAAAGGTCAGTGTGTTCATTGTTATCTTCAATAAAGTTGACAGCAAGAGGGATTTTTTTGGATTTTAAAGGTGGAACTGTGACACAGACAGAGTGTGGCATGCTTTCACCAGCACGTACCGAGTCTATACTTGCTGCTGTTTGGGATGTGCCGGGCTTCAGGTGAACTTTGCATGGACTTTCTGAACAGTGTAATCGCAATAAGAGCTTCACTCGCCTGTACCTGTCGTGCAAAGAAATACTGGGATTTCAGCTAGAGCAGGTCATCTGCTATTTGGAAGGTTTTGGTTCAATCCCTGGCTGCTCGAGTGTCCTCGGGCAAGATGCTGAACCTCGGGTTTCTCCGATGTGCTCAATGGAGTGTGAATGTTAGATATAAGGGACCAACATGAGTGTGTGAGTCATGGGTGAAAACTGAGCGTTCGTGTAGAAAAACACTATAATAAGAACCAGTCTGTTTACAGTAAACAAGCAGTCCATCATTTTCCCCTTTACTATATCTCTAAAGTATGTGCAACTATATTTCTATACATAAAGGATATCAGCCAACATATTTAAAACCAAAACATTGTAAAAATGAGTTTTGTCTCCAGCTGAGCTCTAAGAGAGTTCATCAGGTTATCAGTTTGCACGCTTCTGTTGACTGGAACCCTGAGACCTGTCTCAGTGATACAAAACCATTAAAGCCAGTTTTTGCTGGGTGCTTTTGATGAATGACTCACAGACTTTGGTTCTTTTGAATGATCTCTGTGTCGAATTAGCAGAGAAGAACCTGGCTGTTCGTGTGTTATCAGACAAAAGTGAGAACAGGACTCTTCAGACACCAAAATCATTTTTTTCTAAATAACAATGTCGTCAACCATGATATCATCTGCTCTTTTGGCCCATGAATAAACCCATATTGCACAAGGGTAAACTGCATTGAATTCAAGTTGACAGATTAAGATGTATAGATGACGTGTTCGTGAAATGAAATCTGTGGAACCTTGAAGTCTTTCCAGCTCCGCATCTTTTATGGCTACATTATAAACTCTACATAAAAACATAAGTTTGTGATGCAATGCTAAGAGCATGCTCTCATCTCTTTGGTTTCTTTACTGATCCATTGGGATATATCCTATTGATGATGGTCTCACGTGCAGACTGCATGTCACACTTGGAATCAATAAAGGCTGAATCCGAGAGGTTTTACCCCCTGCTGGGGTGATCGAAGATCAGGACGTGCCATAGGTGATGAATGTGACTCTTGCTAGGAAAGTATCTGCTTTCTGATTCGCTGCTTTGCATTCACAAAGAAATGTATCCTACCCACACTCAGCTTTCACTCAAGCCTAGCAGGGTCAGATGAGCTGTTCGGAGGAGAAGGTGTGTTGGCTAAATAAATGGAACTCAGTGTTCAGCGTGGATTTTAAACATGGATCCTCCCACACAGTGTATTGGATGGTAGTCTTATGTGAAGAGTGGAAATATGTACATTTACTACTACAGCACACATACACAAATTTGGCTGAATTTTAGTCATATGGCCCGAGCTCTATGACACATTTCACTGGTAAATGGACATGTCTTCCAAATGCTGTGCCTCCCAGCAGGCTGCAGGTTACTTAATGCTTTTCTCTACTAACCCAGGTCTGCATGACTTCACATTATTTCACTGTGTCACTGTTATAAGTCACGCAAGATGCATAAATTCCCAACCAGGATTTTTCTGTGTTGGAAGGTTGGAACACACACCAACAGGAAGGAAGAGTGTGGCTGAGATACTTTTACAGATTTACAACCTTTCTTTGATTTCCTTCTTCTAAACCTGTTCTCCTCTCTGTTAGTCGACACACTGCTTTGTCTCATTGCTTGTTTTTATGTATTTTCTTGTACGGACATATTTTACTGAAGTCTAGAAAGATCGCAGCAAGAGCTGCAGCGGAGCTTCATCTGCCATCCAGCCTGAGGAGGAGAATTTTTCTGCTGCTGGCGAGGAGCGATAACCTTGCCACTCCTGGGAGCAGTCTTATTTCAGCTATATTAAATTATTAAATCTGTATCTACTAAAGTGCCATATTTTCTACACATGTTTGAGCTTTATTTCTGTTAGTTTAGCCTCAAAAGTCAACAATTTGAACTAGACTGCCATGTCACTTTCACTCATGCCTCCCATAGGAGGAATCTGAACGTGTTTGATGATGCCGTCACTTGTCATGCATCAACAACCAACATGTCAGTTAACCTCAAGGAGATAAAAGAGCTCAGCTCAGTTTAGTTGTCAGCCTGACCTAAAATTTAAGACATTCAAGGTTCTGACTTTGATTATCTTTTGATTATCCTCTTGTGCCACAGTGAGAAGCAGATTCTGGTTCATTTCCAGAGTATTTTCTGTAGAGCTGTCAAAATGTAGCAGAACAAATCACATCCCCACCCCATCAGCTGCAAAGCCAACACATAAAAATGGAGAAAAGCGTAAACTGTAGACCTGCTAAACATTAGCATCAGAATCATGACCATGTTAGCATGCTAATATTAGCATCTAGCCAAAAGCAATATGTGTATTTTACTTGTTACCTGGTATAAAGTACAAAGTATGTGCTACCTCTTCAAATATGACCGTAGGAGGAAACTATTCATATCCTTTTACACAGGCAAAGTGAACAATAAGGACAACATCAGCACTCACACGCAGTCAGAGGGCACACTAGCATAACACAGAGAGCTAAACAGCTGATAAAGAGGAAGTGTAACAAAGAAGTAAAGACGCACTACTAGACGCATTTTTTTATGTCCCTACGTACAAACACACACACACACACACACACACACACACACACACACACACACACACACACACACACAGGATTGTGTTTCAGTATTTGCTGAATTTGTCTACAGCCTGTAAAATAATATGTGTCTGTCAGATGTTGCCCATAAGGTAACTGAATATGGTCTAAGAGCTTATCCATGCATTCAGTCCTTCAGAAAACTGCATTAAAGCACATTACAGAATCCACTCGCTTCCACTTTCAATTATTGTATCACAGGTGGTGTTCTGATAATTCCACTTCTGCTTGTGTGTTCTGTGGTTAATTCAACCTAAGGGTAGGCTTACCCTCTGTGCCCGATGCTCAGTGTCTCAGTGGAAGCAGGAAATTACGGGAACATGCTTCAGTTTAAGAGATGTCGGTTGTCTTGTGTTTTCTCAAGAACACAGAGAGATTTTTAAATCCAGAGTTTTTTGTTATTGGGCCAATGTGAGGAAAACAAAATGAGTAAAAAGACCTTTATGTGCGCTAGAGAGACATTTAGCCTGTATAGCAGCATTCACTGAACCGCTGACAGCAGTAGCACAGCCTTCAAACAGCCTAACATATTAAGACACAGTCCTTGGTATTATGTAGTTTTGATATTTATCAGTAAATCCAAATAGATTTTTATATAATTTCAGTTATAATACAAAGGCTGTCGAGCCGACTGGAAACCTTTACAAATTTGACCTGGAATGGATTTGGCATTGACCGATATCCAGAGAAACACTCTCACGTGTGGGCATTATTAGAAGCAGCCTGTACGCTTACCTGCATATCTTAGCACCCAGATTCAAATTCACAAGCCAGGGACATGAAATAACCCCTCAGGTTGGGATTGTCTTAAATTATAATATATAGCTTCTCTTATTGAGGTTACTTTGATGGATTGGGAATTGATTTGTTGATACACACGTTACGCTCTAATGAGTATTTACAGGGAGTGCAGAATTATTAGGCAAGTTGTATTTTTGAGGAATAATTTTATTATTGACCAACAACCATGTTCTCAATGAACCCAAAAAACTCATTAATATCAAAGCTGAATGTTTTTGGAAGTAGTTTTTAGTTTGTTTTTAGTTTTAGCTATTTTAGGGGGATATCTGTGTGTGCAGGTGACTATTACTGTGCATAATTATTAGGCAACTTAACAAAAAACAAATATATACCCATTTCAATTATTTATTTTTACCACTGAAACCAATATAACATCTCCACATTCACAAATATACATTTCTGATATTCAAAAACAAAACAAAAACAAATCAGCGACCAATATAGCCACCTTTCTTTGCAAGGACACTCAAAAGCCTGCCATCCATGGATTCTGTCAGTGTTTTGATCTGTTCACCATCAACATTGCGTGCAGCAGCAACCACAGCCTCCCAGACACTGTTCAGAGAGGTGTACTGTTTTCCCTCCTTGTAAATCTCACATTTGATGATGGACCACAGGTTCTCAATGGGGTTCAGATCCGGTGAACAAGGTGGCCATGTCATTCGTTTTTCTTCTTTTATACCCTTTCTTGCCAGCCACGCTGTGGAGTACTTGGACACGTGTGATGGAGCATTGTCCTGCATGAAAATCATGTTTTTCTTGAAGGATGCAGACTTCTTCCTGTACCACTGCTTGAAGAAGGTGTCTTCCAGAAACTGGCAGTAGGACTGGGAGTTGAGCTTGACTCCATCCTCAACCCGAAAAGGCCCCACAAGCTCATCTTTGATGATACCAGCCCAAACCAGTACTCCACCTCCACCTTGCTGGCGTCTGAGTCGGACTGGAGCTCTCTGCCCTTTACCAATCCAGCCACGGGCCCATCCATCTGGCCCATCAAGACTCACTCTCATTTCATCAGTCCATAAAACCTTAGAAAAACCAGTCTTGAGATATTTCTTGGCCCAGTCTTGACGTTTCAGCTTGTGTGTCTTGTTCAGTGGTGGTCGTCTTTCAGCCTTTCTTACCTTGACCATGTCTCTGAGTATAGCACACCTTGTGCTTTTGGGCACTCCAGTGATGTTGCAGCTCTGAAATATGGCCAAACTGGTGGCAAGTGGCATCTTGGCAGCTGCACGCTTGACTTTTCTCAGTTCATGGCAGTTATTTTGCACCTTGGTTTTTCCACACGCTTCTTGCGACCCTGTTGACTATTTTGAATGAAACGCTTGATTGTTTGATGATCACGCTTCAGAAGCTTTGCAATTTTGAGACTGCTGCATCCCTCTGCAAGATATCTCACTATTTTTGACTTTTCTGAGCCTGTCAAGTCCTTCTTTTGACCCATTTTGCCAAAGGAAAGGACGTTGCCTAATAATTATGCACACCTGATATAGGGTGTTGATGTCATTAGACCACACCCCTTCTCATTACAGAGATGCACATCACCTAATATGCTTAATTGGTAGTAGGCTTTCGAGCCTATACAGCTTGGAGTAGGACAACATGCATGAAGAGGATGATGTGGACCAAATACTCATTTGCCTAATAATTCTGCACTCCCTGTATAGCTGTGCGCTAATGTATGTTTTTTATTTATTTTTTATGTTTTCAAATTTGACATTTAAGGCAAGGTGCTTTTTTGATTTCTTCAGCTACACTGGGTACACTGACATCAGCGGTTTACTTCAAAATAAGTCAGCCCAGGCACTAATCAAGCTTTGCATCGAGAGGAGGGAGAAGGTACTGAAACTGTGTTGCACTGTGAGATACTGTCTGGTTATAGTGGCCATTAAACAGATGCGTGTTGTTCCTTTTCCCTTCGAACTCTGAGAGGAAATGTGTTGTTTTATGTTTTTGTTTCTTCATCTTGCCAAACCTCTGGGAAAGCTCAGCTCACAGTTCAGCTGCTTGAGGATGAACTGGGCTGCTTGCTGGTATGCAAAGGTCACATTGGGAAATCGATCAGACCCAAGAAAAAGAAAAAACAAGAAAAAGTGTGTGTTTTCAAAAGGTCGAGGCTAGAAATCGAAGGTCTGTCTTTCCGAGCTGTCCTCCAGTGGCTTTTCCCCAAATTCCCTGATTGTGTCTCTGATTTGTATTTACCTTTCAGGAAAATCGCTCACACCACCCACAAGGTGTTTGCAGGATTGGTTTTCCAACCCGTCATACTCCAGCTCCTCCTCATCTGTGCCTTGAATACTAATGTGCAGCTGGTGGAGGAGGAGTGCACAGTCATCATGGCTGAAAGGCTCACACACTGAAAACACAAAGGAAAATCTATAAGAGAAAGAGGCTGGACTGCTCTGATTGGTTTATATGAATGTTTTGAGAGATAATTTCAGATGTTCATGTCTATTATTTCTTGGATTCATATTTAGTCATACAGCAGCATGGCTTTATGGCATCATTAACCTGTTGTCTGCAGCTTTGTCCATCCATCCATTTTCTTAAGCACTTATCCAGTTCAGGGGGGAAGCCTGTACCAGCTGTCACAGGCCGAGAGGACCTGGACAGGTTCTCAGTCTTTTGCATAGCTAACACAGAGAGGCAGACAACCATGCTCACATTCACTCTTACAGCCTAAATGTCTCATCAATCAGTTTTTTGATGGATCACCAGAAACTTCATACAAGATGAGGCCTATGATTCTCCGACATCTTTGCCACTGTGTTGACATTTGCCTGAAAAATCTTTGAAACCAGCATTTTTTCTAATATTGGTGCTCCTTCTTCCTGATGTTGCTGTCATTGGGAACCGCTACATCGATCACTACAGCCGTCTTCTTTTGCTTGTCTACCACCACTATGTCCGGTTGGTTAGCCATCACCATTTTGTCCGTCTGTATCTGGAAGTCCCACAGGATCTTAGCTTGCTCATTCTCCACCACCCTCGGGGACGTCTCCCATGTTGACCTCGGCACTTCCAGGCACAGATGTTTCTGTAACCATCAGAGTGGCAGACAGAAAGGATCCACGAAAGGGTCTCCAGTATGAAGAGTTGGACAGCACCAGGCCCCGACATGGTTCACGCCTACTGGCTGAAGAACACAAGCGTCTGGCAGTAACAATAAACTGCAAATGCTAGTAGATAAGAGATACCCAGAGTGAAGGGACTGAGAGAGCAGAGAGCAGTAATATAAGCAATGACAGAACTGACAGCCCCAAGAAGGGACCGGTCCCCTCCAACTACCGGCCAATAACCTACCTCAGTTCCACATGAAAGCTCCTGTCAGGCATCATAGCGGCTAAGATGAATAGGTACATGGGTCAGTACATGAATGGGGCACAGAAAGGGATGGGCAAGAATACCAGAGGCGCAAAACACCAGTTACTGGCAGACCAAGCAGTCAGCTGAGACTGCAAGACTCGGCTGACCAACCTGTGCTCTGCCTGGATTGACTACAAGAAGGCCTATGACTCAATGCCCCACACCTGGATCTTGGAATGTCTAGAACTATATAAGATCAACAGGACCCTGAGAGCCTTCATCAGGAACTCAATGGGGATGTGGCAGACAACACTGGAGGCCAACTTCAAGCCCATAGTACAAGTCACCATCAAGTGCAGGATCTACCAAAGAGATGCTCTGTCCCCACTGCTGTTCTGCATAGGCCTGAACCCCCTCAGTGAGATAATTGACAAGACTGGCTACGGACACCGACTATGGAATGGAGCAGTTGTCAGCCACCTCCTGTACATGGATGACATCAAGCTGTATGTCAAGAGTGAACGAGACATCGATTCACTGATCCACACTACCAGGCTATATAGCAATGACATCAGAATGTCGTTCGGGCTGGAGAAGTGTAGTCGGATGACAACAAAGAGAGGGGAGGTAGTCAGAACTGAGGGGATCGAACTACCGGAAGGCAACGTTGCAGACAACATTCATTGGAAAACCATGAAGAGGCCGCTGGGAAAGCTGCAACCACCAAGTACCTGCAGAGGGTCAGGCAAGTCCTGAGGAGTCAGCTGAATGGGAAGAATACACCTACACTGGTGATCAGATTCCCCACTGGGATAATTGGCTGGAACAAATGAGGAGATCGAAGCCACTGACATCAACATGGAAGCTCCTGACCATGCATGGAGGGTCTCACCCCGCATCCAGCACCCCAAGACTGTACGCTGAGCAAAACAAGGAGGCCGAGGAGAATTTCACCACTGATTTATCAGTGATGTCCGATAAATGGATGACTGGAATATATAGCTTATAATTTTAACAATGTATTCTATAAAATGGAACTATATATGCCAGATGTGGTGTGATGCTTCATCAGAGCTCTACAAAACGTTACAGTACTCGTACTTTACCAAACGTTTGGTGGCTAGGTGTGCAGTTCATGCTTTAAATGCATGAGGCACCATGGTGTTTTAAAATGAGGGAATTTACATCAGTAGTGTGATCTGTAGTCTTAGCAGAGAGCAGTAATATAAGCAGCGACAGGACTGACAGCCATTATTGTCTCAGTGTGATAACACCTGGACCGATGTGTTTACAGACATCATTTAATTGTGATTTTAAAGGCTGTAGGTTGCAGCCGTTGCTCTAACACTGTGTAAATGTAACAGCTGTTATTCCAGTGTAACATCCCTCTGTAAACTATTAACAGTGAGAACTACTACAAACTATCTAATGTATGAAATGGCTGTTACTTAAACCATTATATCATCTAATAGTGTCAAAATAACATCAAATTGAATTTAAACATACTGACAGAGTTAATTAACACTAGTCTTTACAAAAGAGCATTACCTAAAAATCGACACCTTCTTTTATTCTGAAGCTCAATAAAGATGCAGATTCCCAGTTGTCTCAGCAGTATTGACACACTGCTGAGGCTCTTCCATCATGATGTAATGGATATGACGCAGGTAATCAGAACATCCATCAGTGTGTATGCATTAGTGTCTCATTCCCCAGCGTCTGCCCTGCTCAGTGGTAATTACTGATTGACCAGTGAGGCACACGGACAGTCTGGCAACGTGAACGATCGCATTTCATCTCAAGAGAGGAGGAAGATGATGAAGGAAGTGCCAGTAATGGTGTCCATGAATGCAGCTGTCGCCCACATGGTGCAATTAATAAAGACTGGGTGAAGCTGTGCTTCTGACTGATGGCGGTGACTCTCAGGGGAAATGCAGTAACATTTAGTGAACGTAATCTCTGGGTCTATACACACAAACATCAACACACACACTGTGTATCAGAGGTTTTACAACCATGAATCCATACTTATGCCAGTACGTTCCATAAATCCATGATCCAAACATCACTGGGCAGTAATTCACATTTATGGCAAAGATGATCGCACCAGTGCAGCTTTCACAAATAATCAAATTCCAACCAAAGACAAGAAGTTACAAATTACAACCAAATTTCCCCTTGTGGGACAATTAAAGGATTATTCTATTCTATTCTATTCTATTCTAAGTAATAATGAATTAGATTAATTACTCTTTCAGTCAGCTGAATTCCATCAGTTTATCCCAAATACAATGTAAACATTTTTAACGTCTTAGTTAATAAAGCCTGTGTTACAGTAACTCCGCTAAACACTGAGACGTAAACAGAAACTTATTCTTTTCCATTTTTCTTTCTTTCACCTAAGGGTCACCTGTACAGTATTTGGGCAAAGACCACCACAAACCAAATCCACTTGTTATTATTTTTGATATTTTTGGTTGCCAATAGATGTGTTGAAAGCACTGCCCCTGAGTCTAAAGACTGGTGTTGGATGGAGCGCTGAGTGACCAGGGTGAGGCGGAGATGGGGATGAAGTGCGATACATGACTGACGGTTTGAAAGGTAGAATGACCACCGTGCACTGAGATTTAAAGCTCGCAGAGTGGAGGCTGATTGGCTCAGAGATGGCTGAGTCTGACAGCATGGGAAAGTGGAAGTGATATAAAGAACAGACAAGCACTCCAACACTCAGGAAAGCAGGCAGATGACAGAAACAAGTATTCGATCACCTTGAATCACCTGATTTAATACTTGGTGGGGTACGAGTTAGCGGCCACATCTGTGACACATCTCAAACATCAAACACACAGGGATTGTCCTCTTTGCAGATTTTGTTTAAACCCTTAAGGTTTCTAAGTAATCACTTGGATGCACAAAGCTTAAGCTGTCTTTTGAGCTGCTGTGTGGCTGGGCTGCTTCTTTGTTGCCTTGGCCGTATGATTTGGGTTATTGTCCCACTGGAAGACCCACCCACAACGCATTTTCAATGCGTGAAGCGAGGTTCTCATCACAGGTTTTTCTAACCTTCCTTCCTAAAATGAAAGGCAGTTGCTCTGTAACCTTGGTAGAACAACATCTTCAAAGCGTAGGGATGGTGTTCTTGGATTTAAAACTCGAGTGGCATCTAACCGCATCTCCCAAGCCTCATTGGACTCGCTCAGGTGGTCATTGGCAAACTTGGTCACATGGTCATTCCTGAGCAGCGGTGCTCTGTGGACACTGCAGGATTTCAAACTATGATGACATAATGTGTTTCTTGGTGACTGTGCTCCCAGCTGCTTTGAGACCAGTAACAAACCTAATATTGAAATAACAGACTGCTTATTACTTTGTAAGTGGTTGAAATTAAATTCAGCAGTCCAAATACTTATTTGCTCATGATGGAGAAACCATCTGTATCCCAGAGAGAGAGAGTCTGCTTCCAATGCCCCTGAAACCATTTAAGATTTTTATGATCCAAACTGATAAAAACCGGGATACACATAGACTCACTAGACCTCCACAAACTCCTGCTAGAATAATGATGAGTAATGCCATCATGTTTATGTGCTGTTCATCAGAGAGTTCACAATCTAATCCAAATCCATGAAATGTAGATCTGGAAAATGAGGTCTCAACAGACGACTGGAAGCCTGTGCCGCAGCTCGTTGTAGAAGAACACCTGGGGACTTGTTGTAAACTGTGCAGTTTTTAGTTTTATTTCGTGTTTGCCTTTAAATATGAGAAATATAGATAGTTGTTGGCTTTCCTTTTGTTCCGGTGGTTAAACCTTTGTTTGTTTTGGTGCAGATTAATGTACAGATGAATATGTTAATGAATGAAGAGGAAAAATTGCAAAGGTAATTCGAAAATTCGCTACTTTTATGATACATTTTGTTGCCATGTTGACAAGCTGTATGTATTCTTTTCAACTTTTGGCAAACGGGTGACTCGAATCTGCTCTCTGATTGGTTTCTTTATAAAAGTGGGACAATATCAAAAGGCTCCCAGCAAAACAATGAATGTCCACACACCCACCGGTATGTGCCAGACTCTTGTTCCTGTGCAGAAAGCATGTGGAAGAAGCAGAGCAGGCAGTTTTATCTCTAACTCACTAACAGTGCTGATAATATGGTGCAGTTACAGGCCTTCTCAGCTGGTAATGCAGACCTGCATGAAGGAGATTTCTCACTTAATAAAAGCTTAACACGACTCAGAAAAACTCCCTGGAAGCTAAAACGTGTTCATGTGGGAATTTATAAAGCGTGAGACTCTTTGCACTGGCCTGTGAATGAACTCGGCGTCCATGTCAAACGTGCCACCCTGCTGTACACAAACCGACACTCGGGGTCTGAGTGGGTGTTTACAGACTGTGACGGACAAAACAGCAGGTTGAAGCTGACAGGCACAGATGAGTGATGCTGCTGCACACACACACACACACACACACACACACACACACACACACACACACACACACACAGTAATGCTGTTTTATTAACCAGCTTTTTTTTCTCTTCTATAATCTTTAAAACGTTTGATTGTGATAACGATGCTGGACCAACAGCAGGGCTTCTCTCTGCACAAGCACTCATCTGTTTCTGTCTGAGGAGGCCCGAATACACAACAAATCACAGACGGACGTGCTTTGAAAAGCAATGAGTGTAGACTCCACCAATGAGCAGGAAGCTGATTCTGTGATGTTTAAACTGCATCACTGTGAGTTTAACATTTTTATGACACAACCTAAAAATCTCTCTGCACGATAGACAGGGTTGAATGCAAGCATATTAATAATTCAGCCATCGTTATTGATCTGTTCCTCTGCTTCTCTGAAGCAGCACAGAGGGTCTCCTGGTCCCTGTCGACAGCACACACCCACATACTGACACACAAGCTTGGAGGATGTCAGTTAAGCTGTTTTTCCTTAAAAGCTTTTGCAAACAGCTTTATGTATTAGGAATATTAGAAATTAGCCGACTATGAAGCTTTGTCTTTAACTAAATGACGGCTGATGTGAGCTGCACGATGAAAGAAGAGAGTCTATTGATCTGGTGATGTTGTCGGGTTGGAGGGTGAATATACTCTGGGCTACAAGTTAATAAGGTACAAACACTCCATGTAGTGTACTGGAATCCAGTCCAGCCGCCCCGCTGTGTGCAGTCAGACTTTCAGAAGCTTTTAATGTTGCTTGTTTTGTGGAAAATCTTTTCTTTTATATGCAGCAGGGATACAGAGAAGGGCACTTAGAGAGTGCAGTTCTGGACCATGGCCAGTGCCCTGGCTCATCATTTTAACCAAAGATATCTGGAACAGAACCAAAGTTTAATGGCTTCCTCCTTTCCTCGTGTTCCACCTCTCCTCCAGGTTTCATGGATTTCAGCGTCCTAGTTTTTTGTGTAATTCTGCTGTCAGACAGGAGCACAGTCAGCACAGGCAATAATAAATCTGTCGAGCCTTCATCTTCTTAGTATTGGAATAATATTACTGTGGTCCTAATTTTTAATGTCAAGAGTGAATAATAATATTTAATCAAGAAGATTTCTAAAAAGATAACAAAGCATCTCTGTACTTCAGTGTAGCACATTTTACCATGTGAAGACGTCTGAGAGACTTTCAAATCAAATCAAATCAAAATGTATTTATATACCACATTTTTAAAAAAACAGTGTCGATCAAAGTGCTTCACAAATTAGGAAATAAATAAAATAAGACAAATTTACCAAACAGCAACACAAGACAAGACAAACTTAGAAGCCAACCAAATGATAGTCAAACTAACTTAAGTCAGAGTAAAAAGAGTCTTTAAATGAGATTTAAAAGCCTGAATCGACTCAGAAGAGCGAATGGCAGTAGGGAGATTGTTCCACAGTTCAGGAGCTGCAATAGCAAAGGCACGATCACCTCTGGTTTTCAGCCTAGACTTAGGTTGCATTAAGAGCATCTGGTTCGAAGATCTTAGTGCTTTTTTAGGATTATACAAATGGAGAAGTTCTGTTAAATAGCTAGGCGCCATATTGTTTACGATTTTATAAGTGAGTAAAAGAATTTTAAAATCAATGCGAAATTTGACAGGAAGCCAGTGTAAGTTAGCTAAAACCGGAGTCATATGATCATGCATTCTGGCAGCTGATAAAAGGCGTGCAGCAGCGTTCTGTACTAATGCAAACGGTAGAGAGAGGAGTGAGGGAGGCCCAAATAAAGGGAGTTACAATAGTCCAGTCTAGTGGTAATGAATGCATGAATAAGCTTTTCAAGGTCCTTGGGGAAAAGAAAAGGTTTAGCTTTAGAAATCTGACATAGCTGATAGAAGCTGGATTTAACCACAGTAGATACTCGTTTCTCTAATTTGAAGGAGCTATCCAAGAGTACCCCAAGGTCTCTTACAATGTGGGAGAGGTAGCTAGCAAGGGGGCCAAGGGTATCGGTTAGTTGGTTCAGTGGGATATGGCTGTCAAAGACAATAACTTCAGTTCAAAGTAAAACAGTTTTGAGATAGCCAGGTTCTGACATCATGAAGACAATTAAACAACGTATCTGCGACATTCAAACTCAAAGGAAAATAAATTTGAGTGTCAGGTTCAGGTAGAAATACTGGGTTCTGTGGTGTGTTCCTCAAGCTTCTCTTGAATGGTTTTGGGGTTGGGGGCGATCTGCGTTATCCTGCTCAGGAGACCAGCACATGGGTGTGCTTGGACTGCAACAGTGTATAACTGGAAGGTGACCCAACGTTTCACAGCAGATTTGATTAAAACCAAATACTGCAATTTTCAGTTGTTCACCACACACGTAGGTTGTTTATTTACATTTTATTGAATTGTTTTTCTATTGATATGCTAGAACAACATTACAGGTAGTAAAATTTTGGATGATTAATCAGAATCAAGGAAGAAAAAACATGAAACAAAGCATGGTTCTGTTTGGTATTTAACACTATCAGCATGCTTCTCTGTTCTCCAGGACGCTCTAAAAATAATTTATTATGTAAAAGCTCAGCACAGCACATTTAAAGAAAGCCTTGTCCTTGTTTTTGTCATGATCCTGGGCCATGTTGGCCCAGCATTCTTAGTTTTCATGTATTTTTGTATTTTGTTCTTTATTTAGGCCACAGTTCCTGGGTTGCTCTGTTAAGTTGTTCCTTATTTGATTTCCCCCTTGTGACTTTTACCCCCTGTGTGCCCCTCTGTGCCTGTGAGCCCTCGTCTCCCTTCCTTGTGTTTTATTCCATGTTTCCTGTGCTCTCCTGTCTCTCTCTCTCCTCCTGTCTGCACCTCTGTGTACTTCCTGTTTTACTTTGACAGTCTCCCGTCAATGTTGTGTTACTCCTGCCGTGTCTCGTTATGATTATCTGTGTCACCTGTGTTCCCCGTGTGCTCCCACTTCCCTCGTTAACCCTCTGTGTATTTATGTGCATGTCTCCCTCAGTTCGGTGTTGCGTCGTCAATGTCTCCTCCCTGAACCTGTGTGCTTTTGAGTTCAGCTTTTTGTCTCCGTGAGTTTTGCGTTTGGGTCCTCATCTGCCTCCACACAGCCAGTTCATGACAGTTTTATTTTTATTCTTAGATCCCACTAGAGTAGCTTTGCATGTTTCACAATTCAAAATAATCCTCACCTTGTACCTCTCCTTATTACCTTCACTTGTATATGTGCCGATGTCGCTATCTGAAACTTGGCTGTCTTTCCTGTGGGCGTGCACCACTACAGCAGCATATATCTGACAGAGAAATCATGAACAGCGTAACAGGTTTACTTTAAAGGAAAATTAATTGAAAATGAAGTGAATTTGACATGTTTCGTCTTGTCCTGGGCTGTGACACTTCCACACGCTCATGCACACATGTTAGAAAGCTCAGGTTTAGTAACTGTGTTCTCACTCAGAATATTAAATAAACTATTTCACCCAGAATAGAGTTAAAAGCAATACTCAACTATCTCAGAAACACATAGACCCCCACACACTGAAAACCCATGTAACCTTGGCCAGCTGCCCTGTGTGTGTGTGTGTGTGTGTGTGTGTGTGTGTGTGTGTGTGTGTGTGTGTGTGTGTGTGTCCTTCCATTTGTCAGAGAACTGAGATGATGTCAGAGGGAGGGAGAAGAGAGCTGGAATAGCTAAGACATTTCAGGGCAGAGGAAGGCGGCTCGTCTGGAGAGAAGGGCGCGGCAGGCCGGGCATCCGAGCCGTGCGGCTAACAGCTGTCTGACATTTAAAGGAGCCTGCCGGTCATCTGAGAGGATGCTGCATCAGTGCTATGGCTGTGATGCACTTGAGTTGCTCTAACAGGCTTTTTGCGCCGACATTAGAAAAACAAATGCGAACTTAGGCAACACCCTCTTGGAAGAGCACTCAGAGTAAGCAGAGACCAGCATGCCTGACCTACATAAACATATGAAGCAATCAACATTTTAAACTTTATGAAATAATACGTGGCTGTATACATTCACGGGGCACCATTATATACTGAAAATGTCACAAATGAATTCATTAAGCCCACTCCTTAGTTACTGTTGCTATGTCAATCAAAATTTCAGCTATAGCATTAAACACATTTAGCTTAGAGAATGGATGCAGCTTTTTCAGTGTAACCTGTAAAACTATTATGAGCTCATCAACCATGAAGTACTGATCTGTTACTAACGGAGCATGAGCAAAGTTTGTGCAAGCAAAAAAGGTCAAGCTAAGACACGCCCCCACCCCAAATCTTCCTTTGTTCAGTTCTTTGCTTTGGTTTGGCGCGGGAGGAAAAGCAGGTCGTCTGTTAGGCAAAAACACTTGATTGATTGTATGAATGAGTTACCCATATTTGAGGCTCATATAGGTTAGGCCATGTAGGTGCCATGGCAGTTCAGCCCTTAGAGGGCCTTCTGTGGCCAACATATAATAGGCTTGCCCATAAAAACTCATAGTACCAGTCCCACAGTTCACCCACACCTACCCACTGTGGGTCCACGGGGGCACATTCACTGGCAAATTATTAGGAAATGTAACTATTGTGGACAAGATGAAACTACAGATTTATTACATTGTCAGGAAGACGACGCTTGAAGAAAATGATTGATTCAAAATCTCAGTAACATGGAAGTTAAAAGAACCCCGGTTCAGAAATCTGCCAAATCAAATCTGTGCTGCTGCTAATGTGGGAACCCTTGTGAATAAGGGAGCATTTGAAAGTAGTATTTTTTCCATATTCCATATCAGTTGGTGGTGGTAATGTACTATGGTGCACATCTGGACTCCAGTACTGGCGTGAAATGGAGGCCACATCTGGGCCCTGTAGAGTAGGGCGGCTGAGTGTGGGCACGCTGTGGGTATGCTGCAAGCCTACTGCCTGCTTACACTGTAAGATTTCACTGCTTTGTGTAGGCAGCCCACAGCCAACCCACAGTGCAGGCCCAGATGTCTCCTACATTTCACATCAGCACTAGGGCCCACAGTGGGCCGCCTACTGTGGCTCTACACAACTTCCAAGCAGACATGTATTCTGGGTATTATCAATGGGTTCCTGCACAAGTTCCACAGAAAGTTCTTCTGTTTTTGTGGAAACTCTAAACTACTTTGTTCATGTGGCTTTATTTACGTTTGAGTTGCACTAAATCTCATGGCAGTACAAAGTGCTTCAAATACTTATTATAGCCCCTGCAGGGTCGAGTACTTCTTTAGTCATAGCAGTCCAAAGACGATGAACAACAGTGTCATCCTGTTCAAGTGTCATCTAGTTTTTCCTCATCAGTTTTTTTTTAATCAAAGAAAATCATTTTATGTTTGATCTAAAAAAAAAGAAAGAAAAAAGCTGCAGACGTGTTTTTGTTTTGTTTTTTTGAAACAAATCATTAGTGAAATGTCTAGACTGTTCTAAGGGTCAACGAAGCACACTGCTGAATAGCATCAGTCTTAGTAAAGTGTTGTGATTCATGGTTTACAGTGGCTCAAGCTGGCACAGCTCAGAGTCTATTTTAGTTTGTCTCTGTCCCACCCAGCAGCTGCTGTTTGAGTCACAGCTGTTTGAAAGATCCCCTTCCCAGAACAGACTATCCACTTGTTTTGCATTAAATGATAATGTTTATTGAGGACTATATCTATTCTACTAAACGACATATATAGATCGACCACCTCACCAAACTTGGCAGTTGGGAATGTAAAGCAGTGAAATTCAATGTTGTAAAAAGAGAAGCTGTCTCAAGCTAAAATTGAGTGGTGACATATAATGACTCATTATTGCTGCTAATCTTAATATTATTGTTGTTGTTCTGTCGAGTCGAAGCTTAGTGACATGTAGCAGCCAAAGTAACATTTTCCATTCAGTTCAATTCAGATTTATTTTTGTCACATTAACAGTCGCCTGAGGGATTTTATAGAGTAAGGTAAAAACAGCCAGACACGCCCTATGAGCAAGCGCTTGGCAACGGTGGGAAGGAAAAACTTGCTTTTAACAGGAAGGGGTCTCTGTAGATGCTCAACACTAAACAACTACTGCAACACAAACATGTTGCATTGTTTTACAAATTAGACTTGGATGATGAGTCGTGTTGGTGACACGTTTGTAAGGCACGATAACCTGAGCGCTCGGTGCCAGTGAAGAAGCCAGAGCAAAATTTATTATGAAGGCGTGCGAAGAACCCCACAGTGGGGATGCACAGGTATCACAGTTGCTATTATTTCTCCTAATCCATCCAGGCCAGCAGTATAATGACGTTTATATTATGAATCCGTGCTGGGTCCCTTGAATCGCTTGTGTACGACGGGCTCCTGAACGCAGCAGCGCGGCGGTTAGCTCGGTGTAGGTGTTGAAGTGGAGCAGGCCGATGCTGCCTCCGTCCTCATCCGCAGCAGCAGCACCAGCGCCCCTCCCTCTGCTCCATCCACCCGCTGAAAGACGGTAGGATTCTTCATCGCTTGTTCTCGCGTCAGGCTCTCTCTCTCACTCACATTCTGCTGACTTATCCGCTTCTCGTTCGCGCCCGAGAGGCTTCGTAGTTATCCGTCGTCCGCGATGCTGTAGACGGAGAGGATGCTTTTGGAGAGCGGTGGTGTTTTTAGACACGGCTGCTTGTTTGAGATCCGCAGACGGTCGGAGCCGCTGGACGAGACTCGTCTGCACTGACAGTAACTACACGTGAGGCCGTGGACTGCAGCATATCATGTGAGTAAATACTAATACTGCATAGCATATGGCTGCTGCACAGCGTTTCTACAAGCTGAAACACTATCATACGCATACGGTGGCTTTTTATGGGAAGGATAGAGGTCATGCATCCTGGATTACACCTCAGCTGAAGGTGACCAAACGACTTTAGATTTGTGTGCGTGTGTGAAAATCCTAAAACATCTGCTTACAAATGCAGTTTCCCATCTGGGTTATTCATAGTTTTAAAGGAATTTTCATGTTTTCATAGATTTTATTGGTGAACTTCAGAATTCCTTCAGAAAATATCAAATTTAAGAATAAAGACTTAAAAGTCCAGATTTAAACTCCTGCTCATTTTGCTGAACAAAATTCACCAAACCAGCACCTAGGCCATGACCTCGGTGTCTTCAGCAGCATTCAGCATGGCATCACTTCATTTTCTTATCAGAGGACAGTGCCATTTGTTTTGATCCAGAGTACACTGTCAGTAATAAGGGTAGAAGATACAAATGTAGCCATTAGGGCTAATCATTGGACATCCCAGTAACAATGTATATGTTTTCAAGGGCCACAAAGGCAGATGTGTTTCCAGCCTCAAGCCTGCTAGCAGCCTGTCTTACTCGTGTTTACATATTAACATCCAGTTTATGCTCATTTGTTAGTGAAGTGACTGCTTTCAATTCACTCGAGTAAATTTGGATGACCTGATTTTTAAGGTGAGGAGAAAAAAAAGGCCCAGCTCATCTTCTGACCTGAAGGCAGCAGCTGAGGCTGGCTGTGAGTCTCTCCTGTGGCCAGGCTGCAGCAGCTTTGTTAGCTCATGTGAAATCTGTGGATTAGACTTCACTCTCCAAATAACACCACGCCAAAATGATGCAACAAGCTAGACAAAAATGGTCTAAAATTAGAAAGGTACATGCAGACGCACGGACAGCTGTTTTAATCCAGAAACAGGGAAGGAGAAGAAGATTAATTCCAGCCGTTAAGCTGTTTTACTTACATAATGGAAATACTCGGCAAAGATAAACATGTTTCTTTGGTGATACAGCTAATCCATGGATATCCACTCCTGCAGTTTATTAATAATTGAAATCATTTATCGCACAAATATATCCCCTGTATTTAACCCCTTTAGGTTTCTTTACTGTTCGTCGTAGCAGAGCCAGTGGTAATAATTTAATTATTAATCATCCAGAAACTCAAGGTAACATATTCCATAGTGGATTCATATTCAACAGACAGCCACAGATTGGTTTCCAGCCCTTCAAATGTACAATCTGTTTGTTTAATGTCACACTAACCTGAATATCTTTGGGCTCATTTTCACTTCTGATTTGAAAATTCTTCCTTTTATTTTGATATTTATCCTAGAAAATGTAACAAAATATTGACATTTCCTAGAACACTTTTCCTGACCCTGCAGACAAACTGGACAGAGCTACTGTGACATCACCCTTTGGATTGGTAGTTATCATGGTGAAGCCTAATTGTTAGTGCTTTGACAGTTGCCAGTGTTTTATCAGCTAATATCAGCAAGCTGCTCAGACCACCAGTGGGCCGATGTTATTGGCTGACCTATTTATTGGTCTATCGGTATACACATTAATGACAAACAATGGCTCAAAATTAAAAAGTAAAGAGGAGACAGGAGGGAAACCTTTCACTCATGGTGTGAGTGTTGACGTTGCACAATTTGTCACCGATGCCACAAACACAAAATCTAGCTGATCTCAGCACAGCTGGACAAGTACACAAATCATTAAATAACTACAAATAACAAATGTTAGTTTATTTTCTGTGTCTGAAAGAAAGAAATAATTATTTGCTGATATATTTGAATATTGGATTTTTAAAAAGTCTTAAAAATCTTAAAATTCAGTCAGGTGCCCCCAACTATAGATGGGCTGGCTGTGAATTCATCACACAGATGTCGTTGGTACTCCAAAAGGCACCAGCAGCAAACACGGAGACAGGTCTAATTTAATTACTTGAATTAGCTCTACAGATGGCCACGCCCCCAACGTTAAAGGTTTACAAAGGAATTAAGGTGCATACAGTTTTTATACCAGGCTCTAAACGTGGTTACTTGTGCTGTAAGTCGGGGATTTGAACGTGGAAGTCTGTGGGGACCGGCTCGTTTTTCTGGATCAGTCTCAAGTGGCTGTTAGAGGATCTGCATGATATTCTCTGCTATTTAACTCACTGATTGTACAAACACATTGAAGTTATGAGAAATTGCAAACATCATTTGTGTCAACTAAACAAGTTTGTTGTATAGCTAAAAGCTACACTGCCCTGTTAAAACCCTGGCCTTTACTGCGCTCTGTGTCTTTGAAACGTCCTTGAGCTGCTTTTGTCCTGCAGACTGCAGGATGTCCACACGCAGACTGAGCACAGCAGCTCGGGTCACTGGGGACCAAATGCCGCCGGATTCTTGTTTCATAATGTCCAAATCCAGCGGATCAGGTTTTATTCTTTGGGTTATTAGAGGTTTGCACAGACTCACTATCCAACAAAGCATCCCTTCCCCAAGTAACCCCCACACTGCCCTGCACTGTGCTCTGTGAACTCCTGTAATGCCTTAGGGTGGGTGTGGCGTGCGTGCTGAGATCAGCAGGATGGGACGGGGTGCGGTCACACTGGATGTCCAGCAGTGGGGATAGTACCACACTGATAAAGCTTTGGCTCAGACTGACTGAGACTCAGCTTCTTTTACAAACAGACAGTTGTCAGTGTCATACATTAAAACAGCAGAGGTGCAAGGGTGCTGCTACTTTGCCTTCACATTCAAAGATCACAGGCAAAGGAATGGGCTAAAAATGAGAGCCCAGATTCCACACCCACATACTAAAGACCACAATGCATTGCAGCCAGGGGCATACTAAACTCCTCAGGTAGCAAATTGTAATTACCTACCGACATTTTAGCATCAGCACAAGAGCCTGGTGCTGATTAGGCAAATAGTTCATTACCTGCATATACAGGAAAACGTTAATAAGATGCAAAACATAGAGACGAGCATCAGGGGTGCTTTGCAGCAAGACTGAGAGGGAAGGTTTGTAATAAGGGACTGAGACCAGCTATGATGATGTGCTGGAGGCACACAAAAAACAGATGAAGGACGGCAGTGCTGAAGACCAGGAATGAGGAATGATTACTTTTTGGCAAAAAACAAAATATTCTGTGACTAAAGCTGGACCTTTATTGGAGACACATGTGTAGACAGCAAAGACACTAAGACACGGAACATGGAGGGCAACTAAATACGTGACATCCTGCCCAGGGCTCGCAAAATCTCTAGCCGACGTCCCGGGGTTATTGTGTCTTCCAGTCGGGCTACCAAAATCTATCTCAGCCCTGCCTGTCGGGCTTTCATAGGAAAGGAAAATATATGTCAATGCTTTTGCTTTCTTTCACAAATTTAACTGGGAGTTTCCCCCTGACTCGACACACGCCTTTGTTGCTGGGACCAGTAATTTTAGGAAAGACCCCATAAGAACCCATGAGAAATACAAGAAATGCATTATTGCACAGTCTGCAGCATCTTTCCCAGAACAAACACCAATAAAAAAAAAATACTAAAAATAACCCAAGCACAACAAGAAGTCCTGAAAAATCTGTTTAGAACAGCGTGCTATGTTGCAAAGAGTGAAGTACCACCGGCAAAATGTAGCAGTCTTTGCAAACATCACAAAGCAAATGGCCTGGATGTTGGTTCCTCGTACCCGTGACGTCAGATTCAGGATCCGACACAGACTGATTCATGTTCTTCACAGTTCTTACAGGTTCATAGAAATTTCTGTTCAATTAGAACCAAATATTTGAGTTGATGATTGTAATTTTTATACAGTAATTTGTGTTTAACGATCTTTTGACTGATATTTTGTTTCTTTTACAATATTGTACATTAAAAATAAGCTCGTTTTTATTCAGGCTACTTAAATTTATTTTGTTTGCCAAAATCTAAAGAGTGCCTGAAGGGCTACCAGGGATTTCAAAGTTTTGCGAGCCCTGCTGCCACAAGTACGCACTCCTCACTGTGGGTAGATTGATGCTTTCTCCTGCTCAGTGATATGGTTGTTGGGTGTAACTGGGTACAAGAAGAAAGTTTTAGTTTTTTACACAGATTATAAAGGGAGGGGGGGAAGTATAGCAGTGAGAATAGACATAGTGTTTCTGGCAATCAAAAATAAAGCAGTGGTGTCAGTCGGTAACTGCACATGTGTACCTAACGTGCTGTACAGTAATCAGAGGAGCTATTTTTAACTGCTGTTGCTGTTGAACACAGTTTCTATAAGTGAGAAGAGTCTTTGTTGGCAGTGTAAATGAATTTCTGCTAATGAGCTCTGTCTCTCGGTTACCTGAGGCAAGATGTATTTTCAGCGGAGTTGAAATGTGATGATGTCAAGAAGAGGCGACGTGCAGGTATAAGATCAGGTTCAACAGGTACTGGCTTTTGTCTCTCCCAGGCTGGATACTGTAAACGCAAATGTGGTTTGAGAGCAGCTTTGACAGAGAGCTCAGGTTGGTGCCTGATGAGCGAGCGCATCCTTCTAACAAAGCATGACAAATCACACATTCAATCAGCACCATGTTGTTTGGGCTCATACTGCTCTGTTTCAAAGCTTTCAAAGGTCTTTTGTTTTAAGTTAATGATCAACATAATTAGCAAATTGTGATTTTTGCAATCAAGGATAAGGCGGTGAGATAAATGAATTCAGCAGCAGCAACAGTGTTAAGAGAGCATTCTCATCCCAACACATCGACGACTGGTCACATAGCGTCGGTACGTGATGAGCTGCGATAAGAACGTGTTGGTATTAACGGTGTTAACAAAGCTATCATGTCCAAGATTTGAAAATCAATTCACTGACTTGGATTCAGAGCTCACAGCTGTTGCTAACCCCAGACTCTCAGACTATGTCTGTTTTTAAATTGTTCTCCCAAATCTTGGCAGTCAGGGAACAATTACAGTTACTGTATACTAACACACATCAAAAAGGTATTCAGATTCTCCAGAATAAAAGGTTCACCTCTGACCTCTAAGGGTTAATGAAAGTTTGAGACCGTTAACATGAAGGTCCATCTTTTCTTGCTTAGATAAGTTTAAAGTGTTTGCTCCTTTCCATCAACATGCTCTGTGACACCGTTTGGTTGGACATAACTGCCTTCAGGAATATTTCCACTTCCAAGTACTCGTTCACACATTTTCATGTCTGTACGGCGGGTCGAGTAGACTCAGACTCACTTTTTACATCTGGATGTCCCTTTTTGATACTGTGCATTCTGCAAATTCATCATGGACCTTTGCACAGAGAGCAAACATCTGCCCAGCGTCAGGTGAGGAGACCTTCAGCACAGTTTCATGCTTGTGTGACTCACGAGTCTCGGGCCTGTAACTGTGCTTCCCCAAAAATAAATATCACTCTGAAGGGTTGCATTTTGACACCCCAGAGGAGATCCATGGTGGAGGCACATGTGCAAGGGGACATTAGGGGACTTTGGCTAAGAAGTCTAAATGTAGCACGTTAGCAGTTTTAGGATTTTAGCCTTTTTCCAAAACTCATGAATCTCACCTAATGCTGTATTCTGATGCTTTACAAATACTCTTGAATGGAGCAAAATATATTCTATCACACATCTACAGTTATAACCACATTAAAATCGATAGAGTCAAAATTAAAAAGTAGCTTTTAATATCAGAAGGACTGCTGCCGTGCCACAGGCTCAGCAACAACTGCGCTTTGATTATTTCCCCCCAGACTTGCCTGGAAACTGCATCAGTGTTAATACAACTGACAGGAGACGCAGCAGCTACAAATCAGCTACACTTCACACTTATGTCCCTCTGAGGAAATGAAGACTGGAGTGATTTCTTACATAACTCTTGGCCCCTAGTGCTTGGAGTCATGATTCACTTAGAATTGAATTGTCTGTAGTTACAGCAGTGCACTCCTCTCTTAGTTTATGTGAGAGTACAGCATCTGTACAGTGTGATGGATGGTCGCACAGTCACTCGTGATCCCCCGAAAGAAGAAATATCACTTATGTTTCGCTTAGTTGGAGCGAGACTGTAAAACGCAGTTTGAGAGAAACATGAAGGGCCTCAAACTCTGAAGTGATCATTCTCATTCAAGCCAAACTACCCCAGTGCCAGCTGGAGGTCACAGCTTAGCACAAACAGCAAAACTGTCACCAAATATAATTAATAGTAATTAGTAAGCTGCATTAATACTTGACATATGTCTTCAGTTAGCAAAGTATGTGAAAAACAGCCCATCGAGCACTCGCAGAAACAATTGTGCTGTATAAATGAGCACCTTTGTTTCTAACTGAGAGTCGAG
This sequence comes from Simochromis diagramma, assembly GCF_900408965.1. Taxonomy (NCBI): domain Eukaryota; kingdom Metazoa; phylum Chordata; class Actinopteri; order Cichliformes; family Cichlidae; genus Simochromis; species Simochromis diagramma. Next base: position 145,884 of record NW_024387277.1, on the reverse strand, counting down.
CGCTGGCTGATGGTCGAGCATCTCACAACTGTAGTTCTTGAAGCTTTTCACTGCTAGCTCGCTGTAGGCATCTCAGAACGTGGTCACAGGTTGTTGAGCTTCAGTATTACATTCGGAGCAGCAGATACTTTTATTTTGTAGAACAGTCTTTACTCTGTTTGAACCTTTGTCCAGTAAATCAGAAACAACTGTCACTCCTCAAAATTTGTACATTGCTCTTATATTTGGCGCTTCCAAGTCCAATACTGGGTTTTAGTACTGTGTTACAGATAAATGTAATGCCATTACAGTAATCCATTACATCCTCAGTAAAACAGTACTCTATGTTGGTCTGTTGCTTTCCTATATTACACAGTAATACTTGCAGACTCTGTGAGCTTTCCTGTGTAAATATTCTAAGATGACACAGTGCTTTCATCGGAAGCAGTTTGTATGAGATAATAATTGCAACATGATGAAACCAGTAACTGAACTCATTATGTTCTTATTTAGTTCTCACTACTCTGACCAGTCATAACAAGCGCACCTTATTGCTTTTGTTACAGAGGGACAGCATCATTTATCATGCTGCTACTGAAAATAATAAGCTTGTATGGTAGCCTATAAACATAAGCTGCTGACAGCTGAAAACCTGCCAGATACTATAAGCAGCTTTTAATTGGTTTGTTTATAAGAGCTTCAGAGCAAAAATCAGAAAGCTGCACTTTAATGGAGAATTTAAAGTCTTACTGGAAGTCCAGCAGAACAAGGTTCTATGTGTCATCACGTCTGTGTGCTTTCTTTGCAACGGAAAAACTGAACTGCCACTGGCAATGTTATCCTGTTTTATTTTTAACCACCGTGGTTAGGGTGTAGGATCATGCTATGTGGAGGCACACAGAGTGACATATATGGGACGTGGTCTACTTTTACAAGTAAACACACAGCCGAGATCACTTAGGTGGCATTTTATGAAAGTGTGGCCCTCGGCTTGGAGATGATTTGGCAGTAAATGTGCCGCTGCCTGCATGGACGATAGCAGATGTAAAGCACTTCCTATCATGGAGACGGGAGCGTGTAGGCTGGTGCTGCTTTGGATGTATTCCTCAGTGCTGTGAGCACCCACTCACTATCGGACATCTCACTCAAATTTTCAAGTGTAGGGGGAAGCTTTACTTGTGCACTCTCTTGCAAAAACAACTTGCTACAAGATTTTGCAACATAGAGGTTGCACACTAATATAAAACGCTTCATAGTAGTTCTTAAATATGGATCGTTTTAGAAAGCAGGACGCTTCAAGATGTTCTGATGGATTATCAAAAAGAACATTTCCCATGAAAAAGAAACAAGTTAAAAGAAAAAAATCAACATAAATGCTGTTTTCTAGAAATACCCACAAAAACTTATTTGGAAAGGACATGAGAAAAAAATATCAAAGCCAAACCAAGCAAGTTGTTACCAAGCAGCAACCTTGGGGGGTAAAAAACACTCAATTACATTTATACAGCGCCAAATCACAGCAACAGTCGCCTCAAGGCACTTTATATTGTAAGGTAGACCATTATCCATATCCATATTCCATTATCAATATCACTTTTCATTTCCATTCCATTTTGATTCTGTTATCAGTTCTCATTGGTTTTGCTTTGAAAGTCACTGCCATCTCTAAGCTGCATATCAAAGACATTACATTCATGCAAATTAATTGCATGGTGTGTGGCCAAATGTTTGTGCATGTTGGTGGTATTTCCAATCTTTCTTAAAATTAATGCATTACTTTACTTAATTACTCCCAGGAGAAAGTAATTCATTACACTACTCATTACATTACTTTCATGTTTCTTCATAAAATAACCTAAAATGCATTGTCGCATAATTACTGTTAACCAATATAAACACAAGCACAAAAGCCTATCCCAATGAGGAAACACATACAGTTGTTCTCTTAGTATTTAGTTATGAGCACAAAGCTAAGAACACAAAGGAACGATGAAAACCAGAACAAAGAGATGTTAAAAGAAATCACCATGGTGGCTTTACTTCAGAAACATGTAGGCAGGTAGAAATGGAACCTGACTGCTCATTAGTTTGTTACCTGTTGAAGTTCAGGGTCTGGCTGCTGGGCTGGGGTCGGCATTCACTCTGGGTTCTTGGCTAGCTTAGCGTTAGCATGCTATCTGTGAAGGTGCTTGCAGAGAGCCACTGTCGTGTTAGCAGCATAAGCATGCAAGAAGCAAAGCAACATACAGGAGGTGTATGCACAGAGGTCTGATTAGCAAGTGAGGTACAATTGGAAACAATTATAGTGAGTTGACAATCAGGAAAGGATGGAAAACCATCAGACAGGAAATATAAACTCCAGACGCATGGCTAAATTTACCTTTAAGATAAAAAAGACTAAAGAAAGAAGCTTGAGAAGAAGAGGAAACACTGAAACCTGTAACAGAACATAAGAACACAACAAGACTAAATATAAAATATAAAAAGGCCATCACAACACCATGGTGAGGTCCATTTGATATAGAGTATTAAATTATTCTATACAGCCAACATCCTGAAGCTATATTGTTCTTCTCCATCCCATTAGAGGCCACAGTGAACAGTCATCATGCAGTTGTTATTAGAAACAGCCAGAGCCAACGAGGCTGATAGACTGTCACATTTCTACTGCAGCACCTACTCTGCTTCAGTTAATCTTTCTTTATTAGTGCATGCTGCTCAGCCAGATCACAAGCATGAGCCACAGAGGCCCACACTACATTTGGGCTGCATTTGTTTCCATGATAACAGTGTGAGTGATGTGTGGGCACAGAAGTGGCCTTACAGGAGATTGTCCTCAGACACGTTATTAAGTACAAATAAGGGTGAGCAGTGTGAAGCGGTTAATAAGCTTCTCAGACATGCAGAATATTTATATTAGTGGGCTGGAGTGGAAGTGTTTCGTCACACACAGAGGCAGCAGGGAAGAATGATGGGTAATGGCTACAGGATGTTTGTTTCACACACACATATAGAGAGAGGGAGAGAACAGGCGCACAGGCTTAAACACAGACGACTGGTAGAGTCATATATCACAGATGGTTACTAGATTTTTAAAGGAATTTTTCGAGGCAGGTTACTGGTGTTGGTTGAGGATGGGGCTCTGAATGCTTTTCTAGTTTGTTGTTTGGACTAACCAAGATATCTGAAACTAGCATACAGTGGTGTTAAAAGGTGTTTGCCCCCTTCATGAGTTACTGAGTATTTTGTAACCGTTTCAGATTATCAAAGAAATTGAAATATTAGAGTAAGATAACACATGTAAAGCCATATAATGACCCATCAAGGACTCATTTTAACCCTCGTCTCACATCTTCCCCGTGCTAACTTAGCCTGTGCTAAGGCTAACCAAAGATCTGTAGGTAGCCATGAGGTGATTATTGAAGGTCAGCAAGCTGGACTTTTGTCTCTGTTTTATCTTATGTCCAAAGCTATGCTGTAAATTTTTGTTTAATTTAAAAATACAGTAGAAACATTTTTATACATCAACTAGCTAGCTAGCTTACTGCTAACTTCTAACTCCATTTGACATCATAAACCTTTTTCACAAACTCCCGGACATTTGACTTTATTGTAAAACCTGGATTATACCCTGTTGCAGACACAGACAATGATAGCTGGAGATCCGACAGCCGAATCATTCCTGATATACATCTTTGAGGCATCCGAGCAGATTCTAGCGGAGTCACGGACGTGGAAAGTATAAAACCCACTCGACACGTGACAGAACAGCCACACTGATAATTCTTTGGAACTAAAATCTAGAATGTTGTTTATTCTGATGGTATCTTGGTGCTTGTTTTCCTATTAGGAATGAGAACTCAGAATCAGATATGGCTAGTGATATCAAAATTAACAGAAGCATTAACATTATTTGCAGATAAGGAAAGGTTCAACTCAGAGCAGCCGGGGTGTGTTTTTCTGTTGAAAAGACTTTTAAAATGTTGAGTCATTCAAATTAAAACATGGCCAAAGTTAAAAAATGAGGATTTTTGTGATGATTATAATGTGATAATAGTTAGATAAACAGAAGAGATAACGATAGCTGGGGTTAATGTTAGGCTCGACTGTACCATCAGTGGTCCTGATGTGTTTGCTGATGAACCCATTGTGACTGTTGTGACATATACAGAAACCTAAGTTTGAGCACAATTTCCCTTTGAGCTCCACATGAGGGAACCTGTGACCACGAGGAGCATTAGGAGGTGGTCAGAGGAGGCCTTAGCGGAACTACAGGGCTGTTTTGAGGTGACCGACTGGGAAACACTGTGAGCCTCACACCGAGGACATCAATAGGCTTACTGAGTGTATCACAGACTACATAACTTTCTGCACCGACTCCATTGTTCCAGCTCAGACTGTTCATTGTTACCCAAATAACAAGCCGTGGGTGACTAAGGACATCAAAGCCCTCCTCAACGACAAGAAGGGGGCTTTCAGAGGGGGCAATAAAGAAGAGGTGAGGAAGGTCCAGGTGTTACTAAAGGACAAGATCAGAGAGGCTAAGGACAATTACAGCAGGAAGCTGGAGTGGAAACTCCAGTAGAACAGCATGATAGAGGTGTGGAGGGGCATGAAGACCATCACTGGATTCAGGCCAACCAACAGCAGGGCAGCTGAGGGAGGTGAGAACAGAGCTAACGAGTTGAATCTGTTTTTCAATAGATTCGACACCACAGTGTCTGCTCACACCCCCACAACCTCACCCGTGGTCAGCCTGGAATCCAGAGCCACACCACTGTGCCAGCCTCTTCTTCACATGGCGCTGTTGCCTCCTGTGAGATTTCTGAACCCCCCCCCATCACTTTTGGTCAAGACCAGGTTCAGATGCAAATGAGAAGACTCCACTCAGTCTGCTGGACCAGACGGAGTGAGTCCCCTCGTCCCCAAGGCCTGTGCCCCCCAGCTGTGTGGAGTCTTTCATGAACTGTTTATGCTGAGTCTGAGTCTGCAGAGGGTCCCAGTGATGTGGAAGACATCATGCCTCGTCCCTGTACCAAAGACGCCACGTTCCAGTGGCCCCCAGGATTACAGGCCCGTGGCACTGACCTCCCACATCATGAAGACCCTGGAAAGACTCATTCTGAACCAGCTGCGACCCATTGTCAGACCACATCTGGATCCCCTTCAATTTGCTTATCAGCCTCGTCTCGGAACAGAGGACGCCATCATCTACCTGCTCAATCGTGTCTACACCCATCTGGACCAGCTGGCGAGCACTGTGAGTGTCATGTTTTTTGACTTTTCTAGTGCTTTCAATACCATCAGGCCGACCCTCCTGGGTGATAAGTTAACAGCGATGCAGGTGGATGCTTCTCTGGTGTCCTGGATTGTTGATTACCTGACAGGAAGACCACAATATGTACGTCTCCCACAGTGTGTGTCTGACAAGGTAATCAGCAACATAGGGGCACCACAGGGGACTGTCCTCTCCCCCTTCCTCTTCACCCTCTACACCACAGACTTCAGCCACTGCACAGAGACCTCCATCTTCAGAAGTTTTCTGATGACTCTGCGGTGGTTGGATGCATCAGCAGGGTTGATGAGACAGACTACCGGGCTGTGGTCGACTCCTTTGTCACGTGGTGTGAACAGAATCATCTGCAGCTCAACGTGGCAAAGACCAAGGAACTGATCATGGACTTCAGGAAGACCAGGAAACACTTGACCCCTGTTTCAATCCAGGGGGTCAGTGTTGACATTGTGGAGGACTATAAATACCTTGGAGTACACATGGACAATAAACTGGACCGGGCTACAAACACCACAGCACTGTACAGAAAGGGCCAGAGTCGTCTCTATTTTTTGAGGCGACTGAGGTCCTTCAACATATGCCAGAAAATGCTGAGGATTTTCTATGAGTCTGTAGTGGCCAGTGCGATCCTCTATGCCGTTGCATGCTGGGGGAGCAGGCTGAGGGTCGCAGATGCCAACAGACTCGATAAACTAATCCGTAAGGCCAGTAATGTTGTGGGGACGGAGCTGGACTCCCTCAAGGTGGTGTCGGAGAGGCGGATGTTGTCCAAGATAAAGACAATGTTGGATGACACCTCCCACCCACTCCATGACATGCTGGTCAGTCACAGGAGCGCGCTCAGTGAGAGACTGAGATTACCGAAAAGCACCACTGAACGACACAGGAAATCATTCCTGCCTGTGGCTCCCTGTACAACGCATCCACTTAACACACTGTTTACTGCAACAGCTACACCCTTTTTGCACGTTCTTCCTTTTTCAGACATTTATTAATAAGTGACTTTATGTATATATATGCCTGTATATATTGTACTATTCTTAGTGTATTGTCTGTCTTTGTTAATGTTTGTTTAGCACTGTAACAAAAGAGAATTTCTCCTAGGGATCAATAAAGTATTCTGATTCTGATTCTGATGTTAGAGATGTGAAATAGAAAAACACATAAGAAGCGAAGTGGCACTGTTAGCTCACATCAGAAAGGTCGTGGGTTTGAATCCGCCATCTGGCCGGGACGTATATGTTTGCTTGTTTTGTCCGGACACTCTGGCTTCCTCAACAGAACAAAGACATATACTCACCTCTATCCCAGCTGGGATCATTTCCAGCCCCCCCACAACCCTCAGTTAGATAATAGCACTTAATCCATTCAGATTTATTTAGCAAGCTCCTTGAGAGCACCGACCCACTGCAGGATTCTGTGCAGGACCCAGGTCGAGAGCAGAGTATAAGATGAAGGTTGATATTGGCCTGTCCCACCTTTACCTTGATGCATTGCAGCCATTACACTGAAAGAAAAAAAGGAAATGCATAACAAGTTTGCCTTGGCACAGTGTGGAGGTACACCAGGCTACAGATTCACTGCGAGGTTCCAACTGTTCCCCCCAAATTTGGTGACAGACTTCTCAGCTGTGTAATTCAGTCAGTTAGAGATGTTCAGCAGTCTCAGGAGCTTGGAAAGAAACGGATGACCTGGATGACTGAGAACATACACAGATGTTCAGCAGTGTTAATTAAATAAAAGACTAAAAAACAGTTTTTTGGACAGTTTCCTTCACAGCTGCATGCTGAATGTGAGCAAACAAAGCTCTAAGAGGCTCACAGTGATTCAGCCAGGATTATTAAACTGTTCGAATGCCTGTGGTGAGTTCAATTAAAGACTTGAAATTCAGAAAGTGTTGCAGTTCAAATGTTTATAGATCTATTTTGGTAGATTTCATGTCAATAAAATACGTGCACAGTTGTGGATCTCTTGGAAATCAAAGAGCCTACATTCTCCCTTATTCATACTGAAAATGATATAAAACAAGAATAGAAATATCATCTTTCATTGTTCTTTCAGCACCAGTTGGTTCATTAAAATGCGATGCTCATGATGCTCCTGCTTTGGTGCTTTTACACTCTGCTTGCTTGATCAGCAGCTGAGCAAATGCAGATTGTTCACAGGTTTGACATTATGTGAAAAGCTGGAGCACATGTGTTTACTGAGCAGACATGACACTAGCTGTTAGTTTGCTCCTGACTACGACTTGAACGTGTCGATGGATTATCTCTGACCCTCCGTGCATCCTTATAACATTAAGGCATGTCATTTTCTCCTCGAGTGCTACCCCCCACCCTCACTAACCTTCCCTTTCCAGCAGGGAAAGGACCCATTAATAGCCAGTGTCAGCTCCTTCACGTTTTCAAGGTTGAGGAGCATCTTTTGTGCTAAATATAGATTCTCGTGGCCGAACCGCCTACATGGTTATTATACTGCTGATGCTCTGTCACTGGCTTTTACCTCCTATACTGTGTAATGCTGCTTGCATGCTAGCGTGCAATGCGAGCCTCCCCTCCCTCTCACAGAAATGCTGCAATGCGTCTCCCTCAGCCAAGACTGGGTCAGTGTAACTCAGCAGCAGGAGCCAGTGAAGCGTGCCCATAGCAACAGTAAGACTTGTGGCTGTGGATTTTTTTTTTGGCAATATTGTTGTGATTGTACACAAGAAAGATGTAGGATTGAACCCCCACCCCTCTGTCATCGGGGCTTTAGTTAGTGGCAGTGAAGAAAAAACCCAGTGTGGAAAACAGAGGGCGGAGCTGAGGATGTTAAGGATTGTTGCTGCAAATGTTGAAAGCAGGATATTATATTATCACCAGCACTTTGCTCCATTCTGACACATTTCACTCAGTTTTGTCGCAGTGTTTGATGCAGATGTAATGTAATAATAAGTGTTTCAGTTCGGTCGTCACCCCGACCATAGTTCAGGGGGCGACTGTGGTTCAGGGGGTTAGGAAGCTTATCTTGTAACTGGAAGGTTGCCGGTTCGATCGAGCTCTGTCTGTCCTGGTCGTTGTGTCCTTGGGCAAGGCACTTCACCTACCGCCTACTGGTGTTGGCCAGAGGGGCCGATGGCGCGATATGGCAGCCTCGCCTCTGTCAGTCTGCCCCAGGGCAGCTGTGGCTACAACTGTAGCTTGCCTCCACCAGTGTGTGAATGTGAGAGTGAATGAATAGTGGAATTGTAAAGCGCTTTGAGGGTCTTGAAAAGCGCTATATAAATGCAGTCCATTATTATTATTATTATTTCATCTCTTCATCTTCAAACCTTTAGCCTGTTGATGGGACACAACAGATAAACAGTACCCACTGATATCACCGAATGCCATTTTATTTGCAGATATTAGTAAAGAAGGTTGATATTGACTCTATATTCATGCAGTGCTTTGATGTATGAGCCTGTATGTTCCCAACCAATTACATTTCCAGCAGTCTCACCTGATATACATATAGCTGTGTTAGAAAATGCTAACTTGCTAACACGATGACATTTCCTAGCATGACAGCATGTTAGCATATCTGGGTTTTGGAACAAACTCTGAAAAAAGCCTTCTGCTACTCTCAGCTGTACACTGACTTCATTTACAGAACTACAAACTGTTCTCTAACTTTCACTCTTTTTACTTGTTTTGTGTTTAAATATTCTTTTTGATACGTGTGTAAATGCTCTGATGTCGATAGTGAGATTTCAGAAGTAAAAATCCCACCCATATTCTCCACAGAGACTTTGATTATGAGCTACAGTATAATGATGTAACTGTCCAGCATTTCTTTGGGCTATGACTTTCTACAGTCATGTCCTTGGTTTAACAAAAAAAAAAATTATTAGCAGTTTCATGGAAAAGAACTAGTCTACTGACAAAAACTGAAACAGCAATATCTGTGACTGGTGGAGGCTGCTGTAACCACAGAAGTGTTTAAACCCATGACTGTGAGGTTACATGCAGAGCGTGAAGCTTCAGAAACCACAAGTCTACGTGGGCCGGGTCCTCAGAAGGTCGGGTAGGCTGGAAGTAAACGGCTGTGAAATTGGATGGTCTAGCCTTCAGATTAGCATCACCGCTGTCTCGGTGGAGTTTAATAAACTCAGCCGTCTGCTCCTTGCTATCTAAAATATAACAGGACACTGGCGTAAATTCTCGACCATCTCACAGTTCTGTTTAATCAGTTTTCTGTTTGACGTTTATTCAGCTGTATGAAAACCACCCAGGGGATTAGATAAAATAAAACTTTATTAATCTAATCTAATAACTTTAATCTGAGCCAAACCGAACAAATAACACACTGAAAAAAGCTGAAAACAGCTGAAACAGTAACATTTTTAGGTTATCTAAGTGACTTATTACATTTAACCTGAGTAGTGAAAGTCCGCGGTGATCTGAAAATGATGTGCTGGGAGTTTGCTGTTCTCGACAGCTCGAGTGACCCTCGAGCTCCCGGCTAGCTATCGAGCTGGTGGGTAACGGACGTTGGAGCACTTTTGCAAATATGTGATATCTTGATAAACCAAACAGATATTTGAAGTTTACACAGCTACATTCTCGCCTGAAAAGTTTATTTTGTGACCCAGAAAGAGTAATAAGAGTAATATTAAAACTGAGTAGCGGCCGCCATTGTTGGAAACTGGAAATCGGCTGGGCCGCGCTATGAATTCTTGGATATGAACAGCCTTCATCATGTCGCTGTGACGCAATTGGTCTACAAATGCGGCCTCAGGAGGATGCAGCCCGTGAATTTGGACACCCCCTATAACTCGGCTCTTCTTTACACATCAAATCTGTTCATGGTGACAATTCACCTCATAGCTGGTTATCCTTGTTGGAGGATTGTCTGGAATGTCAGTGGAGAAAATGAATCTGAGCTCTGGAAGCAGAACGCTTAAAAAAGCTCTGATGTGACTTGTATAGTTTATGTAAAGCACTTTGAACCGCATTGTTATTGAAATGCTCTTAAATTCCTTGAAGAAGGCGGCTTGAAGTAAAGTTGTACCAGAGAGTGCTAGCACGCCAGTTCGCTGATTTTACACTGATAACCCACAATTAAAGCTACAACACGGATATTAACTATTTGTGCATCAGCAACTACCTTTTGAAACAGTCCGACAACATGCCGCAAAGGAAAGCTGTAGTGTCTGACACCACGGAGGGCCCCAACCTACAGAGCAGAGAAGCTAATGAGAAGACTAGCATGGGAGCCGACGCGCAGTTGGATATTAGATCCGAACCAGCGGCCCGCGAGGTGATCCGGGAAGTAACTGTGAACCTCACTAAAGTTATTGAAGATAAACTTGGACGGTCTCTGCTTTTACAAGCACAAGGAAAGCAGCTGGAGGACCACGAGACACGGATAAAGGAAGCGGAGGCCCGGATCTCAGTTTTGGAGGATGCCACCAACCCGGCGCTGGATAAGCTCCAGTCACTGGAGAAACGGGTAAAGGAGCTAGCGGAGCACGCTGATGATTTGGAAAATAGAGGGAGGAGGAAAAATATTCGTATTATTGGTCTCCTGGAGGGCGCAGAAGGTAGCGACCCTATCAGTTTTTTTTTTTGAGTGCTGGCTGCCTGAGCTTCTCAATATCAAAACAAAAGCAGGTCGAGTTAAAGTGGAAAGAGCGCAGCGCACAGCAGCGCAGCGCACAGCAGCGCAAGCCCCGTCCTCTGGACAGAGAGCATGTCCTGCACTGGTGAGACTGCACAACTATCAAGACAAACAGCGGATTATGAACGCAGCATGGGCGATGAGCAGGGACAACCAGCCCTTGAAGCACGGGAACGCCACAGTGATGATTTTCCAGGATTACTCAGCCGCGGTTGTACGTAAACGGAAACGTTTTGACGAGGTAAAGAAGCACCTTAAGTCCATTGGAGCTATAGGCAGATTTACCCTGCTTTGCTGAAGGTGACCCACTGTGGATGCACTAAGATCTTCAGAGATGCGGCTGAGGTGGAAGGCTTCATCGAGTCGCTGGACTTAACCCCTGCGACTGATGACGAGTGAGAGCTGGCCTCCATTCGTCGTCCCACTCGAGCGTGGATTTGTTTTATTACACACCTCAAGTAGCTGCCTATGGTTGACTGTTCCTATATATTTCTCAAAATTTTCTCTTCCTCTTTTTCGGACGTTGCATAGTTAACACAGAGTCCCACTATCACTACCTTTCGCTATGAGGGCGACTAGAATCATCCTGCTGAACATTTGCGGTACGTTATGAGCGTTGCTATAACTCCTGGGGTGTTTTTTTTTCTCTTTTGGGCAGGGAAGTATCTTCTGCTGTTAGGAAACCTCTACACTTGAGCTCCTCCACTGTAGGAGGGGGGCAGTGGGTTCTTCTTATTTTTGTTTTGTTTTGGTAATGTTGAGCATTGTTTGTTTAGCTTGTTTTTATTTGTTTACCTGTTTTGTTTTGTCCTGGCTCTGTTTTTATGTTTACTTGCATTACTCTCATTATTTAATTTTGGGAAGATGTTCAGAATACTCCAGACCCTATCTGAATAATAAAAGACTAGCATGTCAACAGTGAACATATGCACCCGGAATGTGAATGGTATCCATATGCCTGTTAAGCGAAGAAAGGTCTTGAATTATCTCAGGAGTGAGCAGGTCCGCATTGCTTTATTACAGGAGATGCATTTGAATCCTATGGAACATGCTAAACTAACACAGGGGGATTTGGGCAGGTCTTTTTTTCATCCTTTACATCAAGAAGCAGGGGTACAGCTATATTAATAATAATAATAACAATGGATTGCATTTATATAGCGCTTTTCGGGGCCCTCAAAGCACTTTACAATTCCATTATTCATTCACTCTCACATTCACACACTGGAGGAGGCAGCTATGGTTGTAGCCACAGCTGCCCTGGGGCAGACTGACAGAAGCGAGGCTGCCATATCACACCATTGGGCCCTCTGACCATCACCAGTAGGCGGTAGGTGAAGTGTCTTGCCCAAGGACACAACGACCGAGACTGTCCGAGCTGGGGCTCGAACCGGCAACCTTCCAATTCCAAGACGAACTGCCAACTCTTTGAGCCACGATCGCCCGTATTAATTAGGAAAAATCTACCATTTACACCTCTTGATTGTATAAGCAACCCTGGGTTAACTGATGGCACGACCATAGCTGGACTGGCCATCGGGCATACCGGACATTTGCCCAGTGGGCCGATGGTGATTTTTCGTTTTTATGGGCTGATGGTGTTTTTTTGTTTTTTTGTTTTTGTAACGGTATAAACAATGAAAGGTGGTGGATTGGCCAGATGCTGGCCGATGTGTAAAAATAACTCAGTTGTTTGGTGGTGGATGTGCTGGAGCTTCCACAGAGGCCAGCAGGTGGATGAGGGAGAGGGGAGGCAGGGGGAGGAGAGACCCGAGGCGGCCGCTGGTCCGAGTGTCAGGTGAACTGAACTTCAGGTAAGAAGTTATGACCTGCAGTCTATCTGGGTCAGATATAAACCAAGTTTAGGTGGAGTTTATTTTCGTTGTGCTGACTTTTTACAGTCAGTTACAATAACTCGCACTGCGTGCTAGCTAACATGACGGAGTTTCTGTACAGCTGGGTGGGTGCTATGATGTTACTGATAGTGAACTTTATTTAATTCATAAGGTTAGTTAGTAGAGTTGCCAACCGTCCCGTAAAAAACGGAATTGTCTCGTATTCAGAGAAATTATTACGCGTTTCGTGTTGAGCTGAGAAGGAGCACAGTTTGTCCCGTACTTCAGCTAGAATGGAAAAAAGACACAAAGCTGTAGTTATTCTGTCGTCAGCTGCCTCCTCTTCTCTCATTCTCTCCCCTCCCTCTCCTGTTTCTACTTCAATCATGAAAGTGATCAATAATCAGCTGATCGGCTTTTCTCTCTTGTTTGTTTATCGCCCACTTTGCGCCGGAAAGAGGAAACCAGCGGATGTCGCGCTAAACAACAGCAGCACGTTTAAGCTTGATCAGCTGTTGTTAGAATTTATTTAATATTAATTTCTAGTATCAGCTGATGTTTGCTGGAGCCACAGCTGTAAAAGCTGCTGGTCATGATATCGGTTTGGATATGTGGTGAGAGGGAAACATGAAGATGAAACCAGGAGATGTAATTACTGAATCATCAGAGCTGAACAGGTGATGGAGAAACAGGTTTACCTTTTAGGTGACATGAATGAGTTGAAGGGAAGTTATGAACTGTTTCTGAGAGACAAATAACACCAGGATCCTTTTTTTACTTAGCTGACAGCTGGTAACTGTGCAGGGGCGGGTCTAGCAAAGTTTTGCCAGGGGGGCCAGGTAGGGCATTAACAGGGAGAGGGGGGCACAAAGATATACTTTCTTATTCTCATTTAAAATCTCTAGCTTTTAATAAATAATTATCTGAATCTTAAAAGCAAAGTTTTTATCTGATATAACATGTATAGAAATCATACATATACCAGAAGACAGTGTACATCACTGTCACAACAGCGTTTGTTTTCATTCAAAGGCTTTATGGCTTTACTACCTGGTGGGCCGATTTTTTGTCCCAGTCCAGCCCTGGGCATGACATGCAGTGAGTTAATCTGAGAGGGTGCATTAAAAAATAAATGGCTGGGCCAGTGTTGCACATCGCAAATTAGCTCGCATAGACACATTAGTTGTGCCTCTTCTTAATGACGGTATCTTAGCTAACAACCCCAACTACCAGATTCAACTTGTAATTGGCTAAAAAAAACTTAGCTTACTGGTGAGAGGGACGTTGCTTGCTGGCAGTTTTTTCAAGCAATGTTGAAATTTCCACATTCCGACACTTCAAATGCTTCAGCAGCTGTCGGCTCAGCGCAGCATCAGCACCGTGGAAATACACGGATACATCTGTAGAGTAGAGACAGAATTCACAATGTGTTTTCGGGACTTTCAGGTGTATGGACCAATGTTTTCTTTTCTGATTGAACCAGAAAGCTTTAATGAGCAGCTGGATTTGTCTCGCATTAACTGGCTGAGTTAATGCCAGTTAATGCGACATCAAAATGCAGCTGATTGAACTGAAAAGCTCGACTCTGTGGGGGTCAAAGTTTGCAGAACTACGAACGCAGCTGGAATCCACAGCTGTGCGTGTTCATGGAGCTGCATGTTCACCTGCTGGACGTCACTACCTGACAAGTTTAACTGTCTTCAGAACATTGCAGAGGCCTTATTGACAGTTTTTGGCTCTACATATCTGTGTGAGCAGATTTTCTCTCACATGAGTCCTCAGGTAGCCGTCTGAATGCTGGACACTCGGAGACCTGTGTCTCTGAGTGGGAGACCAGAGATCACATTAACATGTGTATCTCTGTATTAACAAACATGCCATATTGGCTCAGTTTATTTTTCTTATCATTGTTTTGAGGAGACCATAGATAGCATTTGTCTTTTTATTTTTTTGTTTCAAAATAGCTGATAACTATTCGCTGATAGCTGCCAACATCTGCAAACAAATATAATCTATAAAGTTGTTCTATATAGTGTGTAACTGTTAATATAGTGTGTTATTAAATTTATTGCTAATGCAGTCATATGGCACATTGACTTCTGAGGAAATTTTAGATGGCACTCATCATCAGAAAAGTTGCCGACCCCGGTATAAGGGATACCGATAGTGAAATGTGTTTTATACGGAGAAGAAATTGCCATTATGAATATTTACTGTCCCCCTAGTCACCCAGGAGACTTTTTGATTACAGCCTTCACAAAATTTGTGGACTAAAATGTTAGAGACTCATTCATTGGAGGGGACTTTAACTGTCATTTAAATCCAATTTTGGATAAATCTCCTCAGGGTAAACTGTCTCTCTCACCTCAAGCCAAGACCCTCGTTACCTTATGTAGGGAACTGGATTATGTTGAGGTGTGGAGAGCACAGCATTCAGCAAATAAGGAATTTACCCTTTTCTCTAAAGTACATACTTGTTATACAAGAATTACTACTTCTTCGTCCCAAACCTTATTTTACCATCAGTTATATCTAGCTCGATTGGTAACATAGTCATAGACCATGCGGCAGTTTTCATTCATCCGGTCGTTAAGTGATGACGTGACGAATCCTACTTCCGGGCCTAAAGTAGTCTGCGTTTAATATGGCTTTTGTGTTGTTAACATGTTTAATGTTATGTATTTTCTTCTATTTAATCTCAAAAAGCTCCTAAAACAGTCAGTGATCACTGTTGACCTCCCTCGGCTTTTATTACCGCTAATCATTTATTTAAGCTCAGTTTTTAAAACCTTAGGATGTAACTACAGCCCAGCCCATGCAGCAGTATATGAATGACTAACCTCGTATTGTGGATGGATTATCTCAGTTGTTCTCCTGGCTGAAGTTTGGTCCTTTTACAGCATCCTGCCATGCGATTACATTTGTTCCTGACCACCGAGAACACTCACGTTAACTTTTATCGAGTGGGAAAAAAGTTAGCTTGTTTATATTATGCTAACATAGCTGTGTCGCTAGCGGTCATGTAGCACATCATTATATACCAGCTAGCCAAACTTCAGTAACCCTACAAACGTCACTGCTGTTTAGTTTTCTGTCTTCATTTATGTTGGAAGTGATAACAGAGCTGTACGTTTTAATTTTTTTCCAAAACCCCGCAGTCAGGACATGCTATATTGTATTTAGATAGAAGCTAGCGAGCTAACTTCCTGCTAACTTCTAACTCCGTTAAATGTCATAAATTCCGTTTTCATGGATGCCTGGATGTTAAACTCAATTGTTACACCTGGTAGAGCAGAACGCTGATCATTTTATTAAAGATGAAAGACTTTAGACAGTTTTTCAACTCTCAGTAATGCCATAGTGATCGTTTGATATATGGACCTGCAGCGGAGTTTAGGTCCAGACACGGCTAGTGACGTCAGACTTTACGACCGGATTGCAACGTCAGGAATCCAGCCCCCCGGGATAGACATTAACACTTTGACCCTTCTATCCTGTACGATCTTGGATTCACAGGTTACCTCACAGAGGAACTTGGACAGGTCTTGTTAATTGATACACCCTCCACGGATAACCCGTCGTTACTCTGGGAGACACTAAAGGCCTACTCAAGAGGTCTCATTATTTCATATACTAAAGGTAAAAAGCGTAGACAAGCAGAGCAGAGGAAGGTTTTGGAATCCAAGCTAAAACACACAGAAGGAGATTATCTTAAAAAAACCTTCTAAGGGTAAACTCCAAGAAATGTATGCTCTATGTTCGGCATTAGACTGTCTACTGATAAAAGATGTAGAGACTAAAATTAGATTTGCTAGGCAAAGGCTATATGAGCATGGTCACAAACCTGGGAAATACTTAGCATACCTGACTAAGAAGAAATCAGACTCTCAGAACATCACTTCAATCAAAGATGTAAATGGAAAACAGCTTTTTGACAACGCCAGTATTAATGATATATTTAGAAATTTCTATGAAGACCTTTATAAATCGCAAATTCAGACAAATAGAGCAGACCTATTGGATGTATTTTTCGCCCCTCTTAACCTTCCCAAGTTGTCTGAAGACCAGAACCTCAAACTGGACTCTCCCATATCAAAACAGGAGGTATTAGATGCCATTAAAGAGCTGACGATTGGCAAAGTAGCGGGACCAGACGGACTATTTGCCGAGTTTTATAAAGAATTCTGAGGAAATTTTAGCTGGCCCGCTGTTGAACATATACAATGACTCCTTTAAAAAGGGTCTCTTGCCCAATTCTCTAAAGGAAGCCAATATATCCCTTATACTTAAAAAGGGTAAGCTACCTGAACACTGTGCCTCCTACAGGCCAATCTCTTTGTTGAATGTGGATCTGAAAATCCTCTCCAAGATATTAGCAAAATGTCTGGAACTTTTACTCCCCCTGCTTATTAACGAGGACCAAACGGGTTTCATTAAAGGGCGCAACTCATATAATAACATGCGTAGGTTGTTGAATATGATCCAGTTCTTCCAACAAAAATCTCTGCCTGGTGTGGTGATTTCCCTTGATGCCGAGAAAGCATTTGACCGTGTCGAATGGTCTTACCTGACTTTTTACACTACACCAATTCGGTTTCAGTGGAAACTTTATAAAACTGGATTAAGTTACTTTATAACAATTCCTGCTCTGCAGTTCTCACAAACGGGTTTCGGTCCTCCAACTTCCAGATACTGAAGGGAACCAGACAAGGCTGTCCCCGCTCCCCTTTGCTCTTTGCCTTAGAGCCACTGGCAGAGGCAGTACAGGCTCAGGCAGACATACATGGTCTATCCATAGGACAAAGACAACACAAGATACGCTGATGATGTACTTGTTGTGTTGACTCGGCTGGAATCATCAATCCCCTCTCTGGTTGAAACTATTAATAAGTTTAGTGAAATCTCAGGCTATAAAATTAATTATAAAATTAATATAAAACGATAAAATTAAGCAATGCCATTGGGCAGTCTGAAACAAAAACCGGGCCCCGTCTTCATTTCCCTTCACTTGGTCCCCACAGGAGTTTACGTATCTGGGAATTAGGGTCACACCCGCCTTCGACCAGATGTATAAAAGTAACTTTACAATAAGGGGGTAAAGTCCTGGCTCGGTCGTATCGCTCTTCTGAAAATGAACATTATACCCAGGCTACTTTACCCAATACAGATGGTGCCGACCCTCTTCCCACACAAAACTATCCAAACTCTAAATGGCTGGTTTAGCTCCTTTGTTTGGGCAGGGAGGAAACCTCGTCTTAAAATATCCACGTTATGTCTTCCATCCTCAAAGGGGGGCCTTGATTTCCCAGATATAAGGAAGTATCAGCTGAGCACCCATATGCGTATAGCTGCCGATTGGGTACAACAGCCTTCTCCTGTCTGGTTGGATATTGAGAGCTCTATGTCCAGCTTCCCTTTGAAAAATTTGCTTTTTGTGGGAAAACTCAAGACCTTAAGGATGTTCTGTAGCAACCTACTTACATTATCTACTGTTAAAGCTTGGCGAATGGTTCAAAAACTAGAAGGAAGGTCTCACCTAACATCTCTTTTCACTCCCTTATCCGATTATCCTCTCTTTTTGCCTGGAACCACCGACCCCGGCTTTTGGAACTAGGCTGCGAATGGTATTTCTACCTTTTCTGACTGAATGGACGGGTCTAACTTTTATGTCCTTTGACCAGCTAATCGATAAATACAACATTCATAGGACTTATTTACAAGTGAGGGACCACATCCAAAGGGCTACAACAATACTTACTAATCAAACCGTCTCTAACTGTGAAAAGCAGATATTTCAGCCAAATCTTAGAACTTCTATAAAAATTTGTTATGGCCTGTTAACAGAATTTGGGGTCATGGACACAACTTATTTGGGAAAAGGAATTACATATAGAGATTAGTGACGAGGTATGGGATGAAGTCTGGGAGAATGCTAAATCTCTGAGCGTCTGTAATAAAGTAAAGGCAATCCAAATTAAAATTTTACACAGCGCTCGCATTTCACCTTCTCAACGCCATAAATACAATTCAGACCTTTCTCCGCTGTGCCCTAAATAGTAGGGGTGCAACGATACACAAAATTCACGGTTCGGTTCGGTTCGGTTCGATACTTTGGTGTCACGGTTCGATATTTTTTCGATACAAAAAAATGTTCATGCATTTTTAATTTGTCATTTATTAAAATTATAAATATATATTTTAACTCAAAAGTACAGTTTTTAAATTTAACCCTAACCCTTGTGCGTGTTTTTTTATTTTGACAGCGAATGCGCACCTGCGGACCACTTATGTGCAGCCCTGGTTATTTAGCTCATCATATTGCAGCCACAGAAATTCTTTTGTCCATGAAACCATAAAGCTGCACTTTCTTTTTGCCTTATAGTCTGATTTGTCATAACTTCTCCGTTTTGTGGTAAGCTTTTCTTTGGCTGTCACTTCTTCACCCTGACCTGTCTTATTTGGCTCAGCAGAACTGAAATGCTTTTACACATGCACTCACATAAGCTCAGCGATTCTCTGCGCGATCAACCTCTCACATGTTTAAGCTTGCTGCGGGAGATTTCACTTGTCATGTTTGCATAGTAAGCTAACGATTAATAAGACGATGTCAGAGGAATTGGTGCGCAAATTATCATCACTCACAGATCAGTGCTGTCGCTCTCTATACACAGTTCGCACGATTGCAAAGTGAAAGCAAAAAAACAAGCGCAAATTCAAACGCGACTTCAATATGTCACATATTGACAGTGGCTCACCGATGCCAATGACATAATTACCCAGCTACATTTCTGAAAGAATGCAAAAGCATTGACATATATTTTTCCTACAATAGCCCGACGGGCAGGGAAGAGATAGATTTTGGTAGCCCGACTGAAAAAATCGCTAGCTCCGGGACGTCGGGCTAGCGATATTGCAAGCCCTGTATCTGATTGAGGAATCACTCATCTTTGGAAAAGAGAGTTTATTACAGAGAAATGGCTCTTTCCAAAATAAAAGCTATACTATCCGCTTCTTCTGGGCTATATTCTCAGCAGCATAAGGAGAATCATGTGCTAACAGCTGTCTAAATGACTCGGCTAAAGTTAGTAGCATGCTTGCTTTTTTTTGTCTGCTTCCACTTGTCTTTGCACTAGGATGATGTCGGCATAAATGTGCAGTCATATTCGTTGTGTTCCCACTAGTGCTTTCAGGTTAATCTCGTTGAAATGACCTTAACGCCACAACACGGCAAACACGTTAACGAGCTAACTGCGCTAACACACTAGTTCACACCAATGTAATTGAGCATTGCATGGCACATCCAACATACTGTTTTACTTTAGTCCATGACTCGCTTACCTTCAGGGTCATACGTCACATGAAAACCAAAATAATTCCAAACGCCAGATCTGAATGAGGTTCAATTTGCCTGTTGCAAGTAGAGCTTAACTTCTGTCTCGCTAGCTTGCCCTGCGCTCTTCCTTCTGACTATGCTGTCTGTGTTGAGCGCTCAGTGGATCTGCGCTCGACAGTGCAGCCTAGGCGGAGTAGTCGAACACAGATTCACTGAGCGCTCAACACAGACAGCATCGTCAGAAGGAAAATTGATAAAATAAATTACAAATGTTGTATTGTTCGATACATATGCGTACCGAACCGAAAGCACTGTATCGAACGGTTCAATATCGATACAAATATCGTTGCACCCCTACTAAATAGGGATGGGTATCGTTTAGGTTTTATCCGATACCGGTGCCAAACCGGTACTTTTGAAACGGTGCCAGTGCTTAAACGGTGCTTAAACCGGTGCTTAAAGAATGGAGAACACAAAATTGGTCCAAAAACCTCTCATGTTCAGCTGTTTTTTTGTAAAAAGATAACAATGTTAGCCTTTTCTGCAGCTATAGGGGATTTATGGTATCACTCTTGGCTAGAAGCAGTGCTTAAACAATGGAAAAAACACAAACTTTGTCCAAAAACCTCTCATGTTTAACTGTTTTCCACTTTTTCTTTGGTCATTTTAGCCTTTTTGGCCAGGGTGAAGGGAGTATCTGCCATCAAACAAGAAGACAGCCGCATGTAGCTATGATGATGTTTGCTAGTTCACCTTACATGCATTAATGTAATAACGTGGTTAGCCTACTCAACGTAAATTACACGAACAACATTAAGCTACTCATGCAGAGAAGAAAGGCTGCTGCTGCCGTCATCATCCGTCATCATTTCTGCTACACTGGCAGGGCTAGGGGCCAGGACTCTCCTCTTCGTGTTTTTGGGGGATGTTGCTAACTCCGGCGCTATGCGTCGCCAGGTGTTTCATCGGATTTGAGGTGTTACCTCCTTTGACAGTATCACAGTATCAGCTTAAAGCACTTGTTGCAGGCTGCTGAGTTTGCATATTTTGCTGTGAAGTACAGCTAGGCTTTTGACCACTTTGCCTTGGTCATTTTTAATCTGTAGCTCTGCTCTAAAAGAACGTACGTACCTGGCCCCGCCTACTATCCTCGGAAACGTAAAATGATTGGCTAGAATCTAAAGTGTATCACAGCTCAGGAAAAAAAAGCACCGAAATAAAGCACCGAAATGTGCGCTGCTTTTCGGTCTGGTTACTACCGTTTATGTCAGAACCGGATACCGGTACCCATCCCTAGCCCTAAATGTAAAATAGAGGTGGGCAACCTCACGCACTGTCTATGGTCCTGCCGGAAAATACAACAATTTTGGTTTGTCATAAAGTGTGAACTGGATAAGATCTTCACCACTGACACTGAATGCAACCCATTGTGTATGCTACTTTGAGTGGCAAACGACACAATCAGGGGGAAGTTTGGAAAGCAGCTCTACGCACTGTTAACATTCTGTGCAAGGAAATGTGTCCTTTTGAACTGGATCGCGGATACGGCCCCATCTAAGACTCAGTGGCACCGGACGGTACTGGAATATATGTCACTAGATTTCTTAATATGCAAGTTACATAGTAGGGACAAAAAGTTTCATAAAATATGGGACCCATTTATGGCGTATGCCGGTTTGGATATTTCTGCTATTTTCTCACAGGCCCTGGTATAATGCAAGCATGTCACTGCTATTTTACATATGTGTATTGTTAATTGTATCTCATAATCAAAGTGTCTGGATTTTCCATTTATTTATTTGTATTCTTGAGCCGGGTTGTTTGTTTTATTTTGTTTTGTCTATTTTGTTTTGTCCTGTTATGTTGGTTTTGTTTTGTTTAATGATGGTGTCAGTATAAAGTTTAAAACTCAATAAATACATGGAAATGCTCTTAAATATTAACTTGCATTGCCATGCTTATCATCCAGAGTTACAGATGCTCTACAGTCCTAATATTTACTTGACAGAGGTACATGTGAGACTGCACTTGTATTGTACCAGAAACTCTAATCTGTTTGGCTTTAATCAGCTGATGGTTTGCTTCTTGTTCCCGCCTGGTCATCAGAAGACCTTTTAAGTTTTTATGTATCTGTTCCTGCAGGCCAGCGAATTCTCCAGTATCAGAGTGATGTCCTCCAGACAGTTGTGTTGGTGAACCCATCAGAGGAAACTGCTGTTTCAGAGGTGAGTCACATTCAGAGAGCATACAGGAAACGAGTGCGTGGCGATGATCAAAGTGTTTGGTTCCTATTTGGAAAAGTTTTTTCATTTAAGTCACACTGAGGAGTTCTGGGCCAAAGTGTTCAATGTGATCTGAACTCAGTTTGTCTTATGAAGACCGTAGCAATACCTGCTGTTCACCAGGGATCCCAGAGTTGGAGGTCCATGCCTGTCCCAGGCTTCTCTGATTAGCATCAGTACACTTTGTCAGCTGAAGGACCACAGTGTGAGTCACAGACAGTGTGTTCATATGTTATCTGTCTTTGACTGCAGATAACAACTTTCATACTAGTTTTGTTTACACAGGTCGACCTCATAGCTTTAATTAGTCACTATAAACATTTAATTAGTCCTTCACGAGTAACTTGCATCTGTAGATCAATGTGGAACTACTGCCAAGTCTACATCTACAGGACTGAAACAGCTGGTCCCTCAAGCTGCCCAAGAAACTCACAGTTTTGTGTGTTTATTCTCCTTTTAATCATTTTCCTTAGGCCTCCGGAATCTCAGCTTCTCAGCTACTTATGACTAAATCGAGACTTTAAATGTGCCTAAAATGGGTCCTGTTTGTTGCAGAAATAGAAAATACTTTTTCAAACATTCTATTTTGGGTGTTAAGTGACAGGCGCTCATTTTTAAAATGCTATATTTAGATTTGTAAAAAGGAGCAGGAGTTTTTGCAGCCTGACTGACCTTTTTTTCTTAAACTCATTTTGTTAGAGCAGCTATTTTGATTGGACATATTTAGCGTTCCATTCATCACACAGAGGACAAACTGCAGCTATTTTACTCATTTCCAGCTCCATGTAGGCTACTCTGTTCTACATTTAAGCAGCTTTGTATGATGACTTGTTAGCTCCATAGACAAAAAGGAATAATATTGAATATATTTTATATTGATTATTCACAAAAAGAAAAATATCCATTTATTAAGAAAATAAAGAACATTTAATTACTTTGTAATCGTCCTGCCTGAATTGCTTAACAAACATCTGTAAAGCATTTTTCTTTCCTTTGCTTATCAGCAGCAGTTGGCCCTGGTAGTCCAGGAGCACAGCAGTCATCTGGCTATCCGTTACTTATGAAAGAAAAAGAAAACAAGGAGCCTTTTGTGCACAAGTAGATTGTGTTTCTGGTACAGGCTAGGCCGTGACACACCCTTTCAGTTCATCCTAAAGGTGCCGTTTTAGGTCCTGTCCCTTTAAGGCTAGCTTTCCTTTTCCCCCCCCCCCCCGTGTCTGATTGGCTGCTTTTCACACACAGAAAGTTGGAATTGCAGGTACATGTGGGATAAAATGATCCTATAAGTGTTTGGATGTCTGCAGCTTTGAATCAGTCCACCACATGTTTGGGTACTGAAAGATTTTTCATCATCCTTATGTGCTGCCATTTGACTATTTTGTTTGTATTTCTGGTAGATTATTGATGATATAGTATTCTAAATATATCAGTTGTTGTTACAGTCGTATTACTATCCTCTGCCTAGACTCGCTCACTGATCACCGACTCTGCTGCAAATAAGTTGCTGATCCTGAGCGGCCAGAGCTCTGAGCAAGGCGGTGACATCCAACTGCAAAGTGGAGCCTTCACCTGGCAACATTTCTCCGACATCATCTCCAACCCTGAAGTAAGCTGCACGTGCGTTCACTCTAAATACTTTGTTTCAGTGTATGCGTGTATAGATCAACGTGGAACTATAAAAATGATTTTGGGTCATGTTTCCCTCTTCCTGTGTTTGATTGAAGGTGATTGAAGTCCTGTCCAGGGCCTCTTCTGAGCAACCGTCGAAGCTTACCGTTTCCTGTCAGGGAGAAGGGGGCTGGAGCTCCCTGGGCCAAAGCCAGGAGCAGCAGTCACTCCTAAATCTTCTGGAATACCGCCTGAACCCCGAACCCCACCTCCCCAACATGGACGGAGTCACAGAGTTTACAGAGTATGTTGCAGAGACAGTGGATGTGCCATCACCCTTTGACCTTCTGGAGCCCCCAACCTCCGGTGGGTTTCTGAAGCTGTCCAAACCCTGCTGCTACATCTTCCCTGGAGGCAGGGGAGACTCTGCTCTGTTTGCGGTCAATGGATTCAACATCCTGGTGGACGGTGGGTCTGAGCGGAAGTCCTGCTTCTGGAAGCTGGTTCGGCACCTGGACAGGATCGACTCTGTCCTGCTTACCCATATTGGCGCAGATAACCTCCCTGGCATCAATGGGCTGTTCCAGCGAAAGATTGCTGAGCAGGAGGAAGAGAGGAACCAAGACTCTGGCTCCAGCAGCAGCGGTGACTGGATGAAGAACCTTATTTCCCCCGAGCTTGGGATTGTGTTTTTCAATGTCCCGGAGAAGCTGCGGATGCCCGAGTCCACCCTTAAGGTAAAGCGAAGCATTGAGGAAGCATCTCTGACACTGCAGTACCTCAACAAGCTTGGCATCACACCAGAGCCTCTTCATAGGGTAGTAAGCAACACGATTGAACCTATCACACTGTTCCACAAGCTAGGTGTGGGAAAGTTAGACATGTATGTTCTAAACCCCGTAAAAGAAAGCAAAGAGATGCAGTTTCTAATGCAGAAATGGGCCGGAAACAGCAAGGCCAAGACAGGGATCATGATGCCGAACGGAAAAGAAGGAGAAATATCGGTCCCCTATTTAACGTCAGTCACAGCTCTCATCGTGTGGATTCCTCATCGTCCAACAGAAAAGATAGTCCGTGTGCTTTTCCCAGGAAATGCACCACAGAATAAAATATTTGAAGGCCTAGAGAAACTAAAGCACCTGGACTTTCTGCGATACCCAGTGGCTACCCAAAAAGACATATCATCTGGCGCACCACCTCCCATCATAAAACAGACCAAAATAAGATCAAGAACTGATAGCAAAGAGAGTCTGAAATCTTCGCCCAAACCACATTCGAAAACAACTAAGAAAGAAGCCAGTGGACCGGAGGAAGAGTCAAAGAGCGATACCGGCAAAGAAAATAAGGCTGAAAAGAAAGAAGAGAAGAAACCCAAAAGTGAAAGTCTAAAAGCCACCAAGCAACAGAAAAACAGTGAAGTAGCCCCTGGAGTTAACAAGATGGAAAAAAAGAAAATATCAAAGGAAAAAGCTGCCAAGCAAGAGAAAGCATCAAAGATGGATGAGAAAAAAGACAAAGAGAAAAAAGAAATGAAGAAAGAGAAACGCGAGGTAAAGAAAGACGAGAACATACGAAAGGAGGAGAAGAAAGAAAGCAAAGCCAAGGAGGACAAAAAGAAAGATCCAAGTAAACCTGAACTGAGAAAAATCACAAAACCAGACCTGAAACCATTAACCCCTGAGGTGAGGAAAACTTTGCACAAGGCCAAGACTCAGGCTAAACCTAAAAGCGACAAAAATAAAGCAGTGAAGGAGGAAGTGAATGAGAAAAAACCAGTTTTAAAGAATGTGCCTGAAGAGGTTGAGGCAGCAGCTCTGGCTGACAGATCCATTGTGTCCTCACCCGAAGACCTCACTGAGGACTTTGAGGCATTGAAACAAGAGGAGCTGTCCAAACACAAGACAGAACCGATCCAGAACGATGTCATGCCTGAGCTAACAGTGCACTCTGACGCTAAAGTTTCTTCCTTAGTTTTCCCTGAGGAAAAAGTCACAGCCTCAACCACTGAGACAAAGTCTGCTTTGCCCAAATCTCCAGTCAAACAGGAAGAACAGGTGGTGGCAGCTACTCAAAAGAAGAACTACGGCGATGATGGTTCCAATAAAAAGTACGAAGAGGAGAAAATGGAAAAATATGATAAATACTCCATAAAGGATGATGTAAAAGATAGATCGAAGAAGAGCGAGAGCTCAGAGGAAGAGGGCGATGTAATCGAGAAAGCTGACCTTGAAGGGACAGAAGACGATGAGGTCCTGAAGTATAAAACTGAGGAGGTGAAAAAGGAAAAAGCAAAGGAGTGGGACACCAAGCCATCGCAAAAACCGTTACCAACTGCACAGGCAATAGCAGCCTCTGCCTCAGAGCAGTTCTCTTTTATCCAAGATGAAACCATACCCGGATACTCTGAGACTGAACAGACCATCTCTGATGAGGAGATCCATGAGGATACCGAGGACAGGATTCCACAGCTGCACTATGATGTGGGCTCTTATGACATCTCTGTTCCCGACGTTCCCGGCACCTTTGATTCGATGCACGGTATAAAGGAGATGAAGAGTTCCGCTATATCTGACGTTGCCGATGTCAAACCCAAAGCCTTTATGGGAGGTCCCGAACCTGAGCTTGCACCTTACCCCACCATCATTGCTGCTCCTCTTGCTGAAGAGGAGCACATCTCCTCAGCCACATCCATCACAGAATATGACAAACTGTCATCCTTTGCCACATCTGTAGCTGAAGACCAGTCCGTTGCCTCCGTGACAGCGCCCCAGACCGAGGAGGCTGGGCGGAACTCTCTCCTGCTGGATACCATCAACAGCATCCCCTCACGTGCAGAGGCTGCCCAAGGGAAGGACTATCTCCACTCAGCAGGAACCATCTCACCCACCTCCTCTCTAGAGGATGACAAGTGTTTTAAGTCTCCTTCCTCTGATGAGTATCAGCCCCACATCCCTGAGATCGAGGGTGAAGTGAATGTCCCATCAGTCCAGGATGAAGAAGATGATGACGAGGATGAGGATGAGGACCAGACCCCAAACGTTGACATCCCTCTGGGTAAACTTCAAGAGGGCTACGAACATGCAGCCTCCATGATGCTCCAGGAGAAGGAGAAATCGCCCTCGTCCACTTTTTCTCCTCCTCCCTTCTCCACTACACAGTACTCACCCTCACAGTCTGTCAAAGAAAACCTCTTCATTGCAGAGGGATTTAAGACTGGTGTTGAAATAAAGCCTGTATCACCCCCTCCTTCATCATTCTCCCCAGGGCCAGAGTCCCACTCCAGGCAGGAGAGTGAGGAAAGATGCCTAAGTCCGGACGATAGCACCATGAAACTTGCATCACCCACACAGTCTGTGCCTACCAGCAGCGGCTACTCTCCAACGGAGGAAAAGCCCTTTAGGACAGAAGACAGAGACGAGGCAGTGACCAGCACGAAAGCTGACATCCAGAAAACAGAGAAATCAGTCACCATCTCAGACAATACCTCCTTCATTGGTGTGTCAGGTGACAAGACCATGTTTGAAGCATCTGAAGAATCTGATGAGGAGGATGATGACGATTATTATGCCAAAAAGGATCTACAGCCTACCGTCAAGGCAAAGCTTATGGAGGCCAAAGAGGGTTGCTTCTTGGATGATGACTTTAGTTTTGATGCAAAATCTGCAGGAACTCAAAAGGAAGTTGTGAGCTCAGGCAAAACAAATGTGGCCTTTGCCACAGAGGAGAAACCCAAACCTCACGTGACGTATTTGAACAAAGATGAAAAAGATGACGACTTTCCAGTTAGGGTAGGGTCTCAGCCCGTTTTGAGTGATCGCGCCGAAGCTGACATTACAAAAGACAGCGCAGAAAAAGCAGATATCACTATTAAAGAGCCTGAAAAAAGTGTTCAGTTCAACCTGTACGAGTTTCCCGAGAAGGAGGGTAAAGTAAAGGCCTCATATGTAAGACAAGACACTCCCTATGTGCACGGCAAAACGTTCTCTTATAGTGACATTTACGACAGCAAGACAAGCTCAATTGACTCTGACTCATTTCGTCAGGAGTCCTTAGAGGTCCTTAAGGTGGAGAAAGACGTAGCAAAGGACAGCGCAGACCTGCTAAAACATGAGCCTCCCTTCACAGTCAGGGATAAGATGTCAGAAAACGAGGAATTTGCTGTTTCTTATGGAAAGGAGTCCTTATCATGGCTAGACTCCAAGAGCACTCCAGCTGCAGCTCAATTCGAAAAAGAGGTGAAAGAAAAGGAGACATCTAAACACAGTGAAAGTAGTCGATTCCCTTCAATGGCTGACAGACCTGAGGCATGGACCACTTCTTTGTCATCAGAAAAGGACCTCAGAGTCCCAACTGACAGCACAGAGGCCTCAGCGTTGGGTGTAGACAAGCTAGCTGCCTCGGCCTACAACGAGAAAGGTGCGTGCTTGGAGATTGATATGCGAAAGCTAACGGCGAGAGACGAGGAGGACTATGATGATGATATTGTTGATGACGACGAAGAAGAGGAAGATGACGAAGAGGAAGAGGACGAAGGTGCTGTTGATTCTGATATTGAGAAAGGTGCCAAAGAGAAATCTGAAAAGGAAGTGAAAAGTCCGGTCAGTGAAACGCTTGGCCAAGACAAGCCTGAGTTCATGGTTTCCATGGCTGGATATGGTAACAGCGGTCAGGGGAAGCCGGTTATTACAGGAAGCAGTTCGAGCTCCCTCACAACGGTCGAAGATAAAACCAAGGCCGACTCGTCATCGCTAAGTGGAAAACCACTGGATTTAGGGGCTGCAGGTTTCTCTAGCTACTCATCAGGATTTGAATACAGCAGCGGAAGTGACGAGAAGGAGACGTTTGTGTCCAGTCAAAGCTCAGACAAAGCAAGAGAGAACTTCACCTTGAAATCAACAGACGGCAACTATTACCAGAACGACAGAGCTGATTCTGATTTTGAGAAACAAAAGACACCAGATCTTCTGAGTAAGAGATCATTGGACACAAGCTTCCAGTACACCACAACCACCACTGCCCCTGGGTTCTCCTCCTCTTCGGCCTACAGCTACTCCTCCTCCACCTCGGGGTCTCTGTCCACCAGCCGTCAGTTCGGAGAGGAGCTGGAGACACCTGCCTCAGCCGAGCCTCTCTTTGAGTACTCCTCCTTCAAAGATGAACACTCGCCCGTTACGGATTCTCCATTCTCCAGCTCCGCTGTCGCAAAAGATGACTATTTAGAAGTGACTGAGAAACAAATTACGGCTACGAGCGCAGCTGAGACTACCTCCGGTTTGGCCCGCTTCTCACCTCTCAGTCCTTTTGAAGAGGTTAAATCATTCCCCTCCCTCTCGTCCAGTACCTTTACTGATGACAAGAAGGAGCACATGACTTCATTAGGTGGACTAACAGATAAAGTCTCTCAACCTGAGTGTTTTTCTAAGCCTGAGTGGTCTGAAGGGTCCCAGCTGGACACAGCTGTTGGATTTGGGGCCACAGCAGCGTCACCATTCTCTCAACTTTCAGAGTTCTCCAAGGACAAGGAGGCAGCTAGTGCTGCTCTGTTTGGCGTCACGTCCTCGCCTCGGCCAGACATAGAAGGCAAACATTACTTTGAGGAGACCGAAAGCAGCGAAGAAGAGGACGAGGAAGCGTATATGCGTGAGATGACTCGGAGGTCTCCTTCTAGTGGCCTGGCTAGTAGCCTTTTATTTTCTGACAAGCCTGTTGCTCCACCCATCGCTGAAAAGCCAGGAGATGCGCTTCCAGATGTTCTTGGCTCCTACACTCCCTCAACGCTTCAGACCAGCAAGCCGGACACAGTGAACGGGCCCACGGAGGTCAGCACGAGTTCCATGCTCCCACCTGCAGCAGCAGTAACTGGTGCAGCTTTAGGCTCAGCCAAGCTGGTGTCACACGAGGGAGCAGCAGGTTATGTAAGGAGCTCCTATGAGTGGGAAATGCCAAAATCCCAGATGGGAATGGTGCCAGGAGACTCTCCCCCTCATTACCGTCACGATGATGAGTTTGAAGAAGAGTGCGAGATGGAGCCAGAGCATCCTGCCCGCCCGCTCTCACTCTCCTCAACTGATCAGCCGTTCCGTTCACCGTTCTACGGGGAGGAGTGCAGCCGGGGAGGGCAGGATGACGAGGATGACGATGACGACAGCGATCGGGATGCACCCATAGGAGCCACCTCCTCCTATACGAGCCGCTCCTCTCCCGGATATTCGTCTTCTGAGTACAGGCAACGCAAAGAAGACCTCTCACCTTCCTTCATCAACCCCTGCATGCGGCAACTCTCCAGTGACGAGGACGATGAGGAGCAAGGCCGCAGAAGTGATCAGTCGCAGGAGGGTGACGAGCACGACCTCTCAGTCAAGAGAAGGGCTCACAAACACGCCCATCAACACCAATCCCACAGCAGGGACAGCAGCTCTCTGCACCAAACTGGTGGGATGTCAGCAGGATTAGGCTTGGCCACGGAGGACACTCCACCCACCTCGGTCAGCGAGTCTCTGGCCTCCCAGTCAGATTCAGATGCACCCCCGGGCAGTGAAGAATACCCTTCAGCTACTGGTGAAGGCAACATGGACTCAGATGAGGATGCTGACTACATGCCAGTTGATAAAGCTGCCCTAGGAGGAGGCAGCCACCACTTTAACTCCAGGAGGAGCCACGATCCTTCTCCTGCTCCCCTCATGGATCCTTCCCCACACCCCCCACGGCCAGACGTTTGCATGGTGGATCCCGACTCTTTAGACAACGGCTCCCTGAAAAAAGAGCCAAAAACTAAGAGCTTAAAAAAGACTGCAGGCAAAACCAAATCAGGATCACCAGCTAGGCGCAAGCGGTCTCCTATGCCTGTCAAACAGACGCAGTCTCCTCGTAGTGCTTCGCTGAAAAAGAAGGAGGCCGACAAGAGTTCGCGGATGTCTCGTCTTTCAGATGGACAGGGCTCCAAAGATGACGACCTGTCCAGGTCAAGCTACAACCCTGGCAAAGGGCTGACTAATGGTGTCAAAAGCAGTTCAGGTGAGCAAATGTCATTGAAAACATAACATCCTAACTCTTTACACAACACAAAAGGGAACAATGGTTTGGCCTTCTTTACCCACACAGGTTCTCAGAAGTCAGGCTCTGTGGCTGCTCCCGGCCAACCCATTTATGTGGATCTGACTTACATTCCCAACCACTGCAGTGCCAAGAATGTGGACCAAGAGTTTTTCAAACGCATTCGTTCTGCATACTATGTGGTGAGTGGCAACGATGCAGCGAGCGGCGAACCGAGCCGAGGAGTCCTTGATGCACTGTTGGACGGCAAAGCTCAGTGGGGATCAAACCTACAGGTATTATTTACGTGTGTTTTAACCCATCGATTTAAGTCATCACTGATGACCCTAACCCTGACTCTAACCTAGGGTTAGTTTTTAATACATTGTTCTCTATCAAGTTCTGGCAATTAGGGAACAAAGAATATAATCTTTCTAATTGACACACAGAAGAAACTATTCTTTTTTTCCTGACCTCCAACATGACCTTAAGGTTAATACTGGGGTTATCCACTTGATAAAAAAATATAAACACAATAATTTTCACTTTTAAATCTCAAAGGTTTGTGGTGGCATTTATTGACCACCTCAATCTCTTACTCGACCTACGTACTGAGGTGTGCAGCTGGTGATGCTTTTGTTTTCCACTAAGCCCAAATTTCCTTAAGTTGGACATCAGCCAGTGTTCTTTTGTGCCAGAAACCTGTTGGATGTCTACAGACATTTAACAATATCTGATTGCTGTCAGAGCCAAAGAGGTGACAACAACAATCTGCGCTAGGCCGAAAACTAGATAGCCAGCATATTCTCCGTGATCCTGCTGTTCAGCGGTTGCATTCACTTCCTGTCGGGTAACATGAACGATCAGACATCAGAGTCATTTACCTCTTTGTCCTTCCAAACCAAAACGCTCAACTCCGGTGGCTTTGGCCATGTTTTACATGCGGTCTGTTAGGACAGCTGAATACTACTACAGCTGCTAGCTTCATAAATAGGTTAAAACAATTACATTTGCCAGCTTAAGTGACATCACTGAGCTATATGAGTGTAAACATACGTCATGAATTTGTACAATTGTGGTCAAAACTTGGCATGAACGTCATGGTAATTACAAGCTTTTATTGATTTGTTTGAACTGTTGTCTTTCCAGGTTTGAAGAATGGTGCAGCAGTACATCTTTAATAATCTCTAATACATTTAAAGAAGAATAATTGGGTTAGCTGAGGGTAAAAAGTACATATACACTCACACTAATATTTGGTTACTTCTCAGCAAGTTGCTTCCTGACTCAGTGGTTTTGGTAGACACCAGCAAGCTCAGGGCATAATCCTGACTGAATATTCGATCAGTTGTCCTGGCAGAATTGGTAGAGCTTATTTAGGCTACGTTGACACTAATCCGGATAAATTGGAAAACTGCAGTTTCGTCTAAAAACGCTCCGCGTCCACACTATCGTTTTCAATCGTGTTCATCCACACTGAAAATGCTACGTTGCTGTGCTGCGTATGCGTGAAAAGTACGATGATTGACCTGTGTCTTTTCCATCTGACGTTTGTTTATTTTCCGGCTCTTTGAGACGTCGCGGCAAAATGTCGAGGAAAAGTGCCGAGTTTTATCTGGAACATGTACAAACTGATATTAATCTTTAATAGGGCTTGAGAGCAAACAAAACAAATGCTGTACGATGCCGTCCGCCATCACAGTGTGGACGGAACGCCAAAACGGAGAGAAAAAGATGCGTTTTCAAACCAAAATGTATTAGTGTGGACGTGGCCTTAAACAAGTTAGTTTGTTGGCACAGACCCAATCCTCTAACGATGGTACCCAGGCCTGTGCCATGAGGACCGATCAAACATCCACCCAACTCCTGTTTGTTAAAGTCATTGCAGATGCGTGCTGCACAATCACTCCACACTTGAAAAAGAACAGTTCAAAGAAGCCCCAAATTACCAAGACATTATTAATGTCTACGATAAGTGTTTACGAACTTTTGACCGCAACTTCACATTATAGCAAGTACTGCTAAAACTAGATCGCACTCACCGCATCAAAGCAAAAACACAATCCTTCAAAGTGTAACAAGTTTAAAAATCTTCTAGGTACTCTCAGTTCTGGTGACTACACCTCCGCACTTTCCTTTGTGTTTCCCTCTCAGGTGACGCTCATCCCCACCCACGACACTGAGGTGACCCGTGAATGGTACCAGCAGACGCACGAGAGGCAGCAGGAGCTCAACATCATGGTTCTGGCCTCCAGCAGCACCGTTGTCATGCAGGATGAGTCTTTCCCAGCTTGCAAGATCGAGTTTTAAGATCCAGCGTTTGTCTCCTCTCTCCTCTCCTACTGGCCTCCCCAGTGTACATCGGTTTTTATTTACTCTTCTCTATAGCCCGATATGCAAACATGTATCTGCCCCAGTTATTTGTATTTGAGTCCATTTGTGTGAAACAGATCTGGGTAACTGTCTCTGTTTTCTAGATTTTTATTTATTTCTAGGGTTGTTGTGGCTATCACCATTTGTATAACAGAGTCGTTTTTTTAATTGTTCACTGCAATCTTAATACTTTGTCATGTGAAGGGAAGAGTTTTATTTTCTGTCCCTTAACCAGATTTTTTCCTTATTTTATATAACGCAGTGATTTTTGCCCCTTTGTATTGTCAAAACAATACTTAGAATAGGTTCTAATTGAAGCACAATTAAAGCCAACAACAAGCAAGTCAAACAAATCACGTTTATCGTATCGGAGAAGATCTACGATATTTTCAGCTGCTCCGTTATTCACGGGCGGGTCGCCACAGACGCTAGCTCCACATTTGTTCATTTGGCATTTTCATTTGCGTTTGATTCCCTTCCTTCCTGTTAGGCAGTGTGTAAATCACCACACAACAGAGTTTGTGATGAATTTCCTCTGTGTTTCCATTTCCGTCTCTTCGGGGCTCCCGCTGACGTAGAGAAACAGAAACCCAGAGGTCCACTCGGGCTTTTCAGTATATTTGCTGTAGCTATAGGGACGCTCATACTCAAAGATAATCTGTCTCGTAGTGACTTGTGCTCTTTCTAAAGTCCTTTCAAAGTGAAAACCACTTGTTCCAGTTTCTCAGTGACTGTTTTTCCTACAGTGAATTTGAGAAATCAGTTGTCTGCGTTTGCTTCTGTAGTCTTTGGTGTATTTCCAGTCAACATATCGTCACAGAGGTCACATAGAGAGCTGTAGGTGGAGGTCATGATGTAGTTTAAAAAGAATCATCTGATCTTTGGTATTTACATATTTATATCTTTACATACAGAAAATAGCACTCATTAGAGTAGAGTAACCTCATACCTGTTGCTGTGTCGATACAAAGGTTGTGTTAAAGAATGTATTCCATTACAACGATAGGAACATGTGGTTGTAAGGAGAGATTGCGCGTTCGCCTGGTTGACGGTCGCCCACATGTGCCTTTCTGTCCTGCTGTGCTGGAAGGGAAGAGAAAGTGATGGTAGAAATGTTAGGCACGCCTGTGTGCGATACATCGCTGGCTCCTCTGATGTTTTCTTGTCAGCGCACAAAAGGTCAGAGTTGTACATAGTGAGGGTAAAACGGCACCTTTCAAAGCACCCAATCAGTATTTCAGCTGCCACTCAAAGAAACACAAAGGAGTGTGCTAGACTTCAACTGGACTTGTTTTATTAATTCGCCATCATAAATTGTGCAATTTCTTTATTTTTTGTTGAATTTAGCCACAATCAACTTGTTGCATTTGATTTTGTATTAAATTTTTTCTGGCCATAGCTTGGTGGTCATTTTTGGATAGCACTTCATTATCTTAATATTAGACGTAGATGTGATTTGGTCAAGTATTATCAATGATGATTTCTATATTTTGATACTTTTTGGGGCAATTTAATAGATTTTAACCAGGAACTAAACCAACAATCAAACAGATGTAAGGACCAACAGGCCTCACCAGGGTTGCTACTTTATGATCCGCAACGAAAACGCAGATTTTCCCCTCTATGTCTCCTCGGCTCAGCTAGCGACGCGTGTTCGACAGACGCTGGCGTCATTGGCTCATATTTACTTTGAATGTGAAGATGCAGATTACCTTTACGTTCTCCGTGGAGGACTTCGATATCCGGGTTGCCTTGGTTTTTGCTGCGCATCGTACCGTACACCCGAGTCACACTCGCCAGATCAGCCTCACCGTAGCCTGAAATACATCACATCAGCTGTGTGCAGGCTAAAGTCAGCGGTTTCTTTCTTTGAATGACAGGACACAGTCTGACTGCCATTCTGTCAACAAACAACTTACAGAAGCGACAAAGATATGGAGTCGAGGGTTATATATAATTTTATGTATAATTACATTTAGCCTACAGCTGGCTAGGGTAAACTTTCCTGTTAACTCTCTGCGCTGCCGGGTCATTCAGTGACGCTGACATTCCTGCGGTAAAGGAATATTATAATCACGCACTACTCACATATAAGCAAACCACTCAGACTGCCAGACACGAGGGACTCAGTTCGCTCACGTCACTACATTTTTATCTATAGTGGACTTCCTGTTACTCACATTTCTCTCAGTCAAAGCTTAACACACACACAGCTAACTGCTCTATTTTCATGTGCAAAAAAACAAAAGTTAAAAAAGTCAGTATCTGTGGCATTCATACTTATCTGCAGTGGAACGACTCATAAATCATAAAGACTGTTGGTTTCCAGTGAGCCCTGCTTGTGCGTGCATGTGTACCTTCCTTCTGAGTTCTCCTGTATCGTAATAGCTGAAAACAAACCTGACTTAACATAGAGATGCTATTTTAAATTATGCTAGTTAAGAAGCTAAGCTGCCTGGTACTGAGGAGGCACTGTGCTGTAAGGAAAGCCTCGTGATTGTTTCCTCCCTCCTTTTCTGCTTCATGGTTTTACTTCCATCTCTTGTTTTAAGTGCAATATTCTCTTTATCTCTCTTTAAACACGTAAACAGGTCAAATAGAAAAGTGATTTATTGTTGAAAGGGAAAAGTGTGGTGAAGATCAATAAAAATATCATTTACCGAAAGAAAATGTGTCGTCTTGTCATTTTGTGTCTGCTGGGTGTTTTTTCTTCATACACTCACATGTGTTCGTACACCACTCTGCATCTAATCATGAGTAATTATTGATCACTGGCTCTCTTCCACAGTGGGTCTTTAGCCCTGCCCCTCCCTGAGCCTGGATCTGCTGCAAGTTTCTTCCTGTTAAAAGAGAGTTTATCCTTCCCACTGTCACCAAAGGTCTTGCTCATAAGTGGTGATATGATTGTTGGGGTTTTCTTTATCATTTGGAGCTATATAATTAAAACTGAATTGAAGACTTTTAGAAAACTTGACCTCTCACCTTGAGGTCACAGATTTGAACTCGTTCAAGAGTTTCAGGAGTTACATGGATGGGGTGAAACTCCAACCTCACTTCATTCTTCAGCCTCTTACTGCAGAGGGGTAAAAATTATATTAAGTATATTTTGGATTCTCTGAACTTCGGCAGTGTTGGTATTTAAAGGTTGAACGAGCCTGATGTTGAAACAAAAAAACTACAATGTTGATAGAAACGTTACCACGGTTTATCCTCTGGGGATCATGACAGTCCAGCTTGTTTATGGGGAGATGTTTTTCAATAATTGGGAGTCGTCCTCTATGAAGACATTAATGTATTGACAATTAGTTATCTTGGCACAATAAGAAAGGTCAGAGGATCAGTAGAGTTCATCACCAGAGAACAAAGCTTTCAGACCGCCCTGTCAAAACCTTTTATTTCGGTCTGAATCATGCTTGCGGACCAGCTCTGGCTGCCCCCTCAGTAAAAATGGGTGGAAACCACCAGATAACACCACTAATGTCAGACACAGCTTCTGAAACAACCACATCGTAATCAAACCATTAAAACCTTGGTTCATCCAGTGATGCCCCACATGATACACCCCACGTGCTGTTAAAGGGTTTCTAACTCTCAGGTGCAAAGCAGTGAGAACCGCGAGCCATGGAAACTGGTTACTGTAAAAGCTAAAAGAAATCCTAATATATTCTAATTAAATAGAGTCAGTTTGTTTAAGGCTTTACACTTTTATATGCCTTTATAAGTGATGAATGGTTAAGTTTATGAACCACTCAGACTACTTTTCCTTCCTCGTGGCCTTAGTGTGGATTTAGCTGTTTTCATCTTGACACTCTGCGGTCCAGACACTGGAACAATCTGGGCTTCGTTCTGCTTGATGAACCCTTTAAAAAAAAAAAAGAAAAAGAAAAAAAGTTTAAGAGCCACAAATTATGCTGGATTGGAGTGCCGAGGCCCTCCACTGGTGATAGGAGCCATTTATCAACCAAAACAAAGCAAACAGATACGGCAGTGATTCCCAGACACCGTGGAGTCTGAAGATGGTACCATCCTAGGGGAAGGAGCAGCCTGGAAGCTGGAGGACAATCCTCGCTGTGAGAAGCTGATGAATGGATGCAGCAATGACATCACTCGCTGGGTCACAGGATCAGGCTGGAGAATAGAGGGAACAATAGATGTGGATGTTTCCCTTTGCTTTGGAGCTGGAAAGAACCACGTACTCCTCTGAAGCAGATTTGTGCCTAGCTGGTTACTCTAAGCCTGTTAACTGTAAACCGTCATATCTGACCTGTCAAAGGTCAGTGAATCCACAGACAGCATGATGTTCCCATTTGTTTTGGAAACTTCAGGATTTTGTCCAAATCTTGTTTTTGGAGGCAGAAGTTACCTTACAAATGAAAGTGTGGAGTTAGCATGCTAGTTAGCAAAGCTGCATTACTAAACTGCACAGGTGCAGCAGACACATATAGGCTAATTAATACCAAGTAACAGACAAATTATACTCACACAAAAGTCTGTAGCACACAGCAGGTCATAGTATTAGTCAGATAATCCAAAACCCGAAAAAGGTCCAGTTTAACGACTTGAAGTAGTGGATGAAGCCCAGCAGACTCCAACGGGGACACCAGTAATTATCATTAAAGCCTGAACTGCTCCTGTACTGGGCTGTAAGACTTTAACTACCATTGTAACATAGACTGACGTTTGGAGCCAACCTCGAGCAGCACAGAGTAAACTACAGTTTTAAATAAATCACTAATGTTTCAGGCCTTGCATGGTGATGAATGTCAGAAGATAAGTTGACGTATATAAAACAGCTGATACAGAAGCACTCCTTCAAGTTTACACTGGGTGATTTTCCTTTTTAATGCTTTGGTTTGACTGAACGGGGTGCCGAGCTAATAACTTCATCCAAATATAGTCACTTAGCTCTGGTCCTGGCTCTGCTAGAGGATAGATAGGCACAACAGTTACAGGCAGGCAGGCGGATACATGAGGAACTATATTCTAGGTCCTAGAATATAGGACTTCAGGAAAATCTAATGTTCAAAAAATATCGGGTCCTTTCCAGGACGGAGGTGCAACAACTTGCCAAAGACCGATGGGCTGAACCAATGAGAGCAGAAAACATCTTTCTACAGTCAGTGAAGGTTCTCAGTCATCCAGGTCATTGTAGTTTAAGAAGCTTGGACTTCTTTAAGTTGCTTGAAGCTTTTTCTCGGATGAGAGGTGAAACATCTTCAAGCAACTTAAAGAAGTTCATACGCTTTTCTATCCAAACTCATTGGGCTGAAAATACTCTCAACAGAAATCCAAAGGAAAAATCTAAAGACAATGGCAGCAACGCAACAATGACTTTAAATACACCTCACTTCATGGACTTTCTAACACATCACCTGAACATCGCAACCCTGGACATTAACAGAACTTGGTGACTGAGAGGTCTTTGTATTCCTGAAAAGAGAAGAAGTTTTTGAAAACATTTAAGAGAGAAACGTGCTACTCTTTACCTAAGTGTGTTCATCAAACACCTGGAAATGGTGCAGATGAAATTTTTCCATTCATAAAATATCCCCATCGCCTACGTTCCTCTGCACTTCTGTTCTCCGGCTCATCACTCACAGCGCTGACCTCCACGGTGACAACATACACTGTGAGAACGGTAACTCCAGGTGTCAGGACACATCTACCTTTGACACATTTACTTAGCGAACACTTCAGAGCTCATTTATTCTCAGGAAGAGACTCAGAGTCCTGGAGAGCGCTGGAGCCTCTGAACCTTCCCCCACTTTTTTTTTTTTTTTTTTTTTTTTTTTAAATTTACAACGTGCTCCATGCATAGAGAAAAAAATAATAAAGAAAACATCATTGTGTTTAGAGTGGAACAACCTGCAAGTCCTGACATCAACTTGAACACCTTGAATAACGGCTTGGCAGTAGATTGAAAGCATCTTCTTAGGTATCCAGTTTACAGTCGCTGGGGGGCCGAAGCCACCCCGGTTGTCTCAAGTCAATTTAAATTAACAGGCATTTACTAACACTAACACTATTACACCTTTTTACCACAACCAGCATCGGTCTTTTTTTTTTGATTGATTGATCATACTTCATTCATCCCGAGGGAAATTGGGTTAAGGCTGCCAGCCGTGCCAGCGCCATCTTTGATGGTGCAGCAGCTCCTCTGTTGGATCGGAGCATTCGGCCTTCGTTCCCCATTTGCATGAATGATCCACACAACCACATTCTGTTCTGCAATACGCCGACAGCTTCATGTTGCTTCAATTATTGTTCTGGGAACCCATCAGCGACCATGGAGAATAAACTTCTGGGGGCACTCGCCCCACTGCCAAGCTGGGACAGCTCGTTCCTGAGTGGTCGTTAGTTTGGAGATTTAATTCTCTTTTGCTCCCAACAGTTTGGCTACATGCAACTTCAGCTTCAATGCGACTGTGTGGAGTGAAATGGAAGCTGCAGAAACCAAAGATGACGTCCTTATATCTGAGGGATAGAACCTGCACGCTATAAGTAAGTCAGAAGGACATAAATGAACCCATCGTGCACAAAAAACATGAGCTCAAGAAGACAGCAGGGCCACACTGGTGTCACGTTTTTTATTCTGCACACAGAGACAGGTCAGAGTTTCCCAAACTCACAGTCATGGATTTCACCTGCAGTACTTTGTGATGTAACATGAAACCGGACTGATTGAACACGCAATTGCACATCAGCATCCTCGACTACCTGAATCAAGCGTGTGCGCCTGCCTCCACGCACACGGCTGCTACATAACTGGTCGCCACATTAAAAAGCACACAGAATGTAAAATGCCCCTCCCGTTTGTTCAGTGATGACATAAAAGATTAGCTTTCGGATCCTTCCTGCATCACGTCGTGACTTTACAAAAACACAAATATACACAGTAGCTGTGGTACAATTCCATATCCGATGTGTGGGTATTAAAAATACAGACTTTTGTTTTTAGATGCCGTTTCAAAATAAATATTTCCTCTATCATTTCCTACTGATTATATTAACTTTGTAATGAGGCTTGAGGACTTTGGCAGTAAGCAGTGCACACACGGTTTGACCCGGAGACTGAACACTTCCACTCAGCTTCAGCCTCTTTAAAAATCAAACATGCAGTGCCACGGACGCCCGGCACCGGAGGGACGCTGCAGATTGACGAAAAGCAGAAGATTTGCTGATTGTATTTTTCAGAGTCTGCGTTTGATCTTTTAGTTCCTGTACTGAGGAACAAACAGAAGGCTCGCTGATCGCTAACGATCATTAGCCACACCAACATGCCCTGAAAGCTGGTACTGTGAGAGTAGATATACATCCAGCACACGTAACACAATTTAAAGCTCTGTTAATCAGTAACTTTATGGTCACAATAAATCAAGAAAAAAAAGAAAATCATCTTGGACAATTTTCTGCAGCTTTTCAGCCTCATTTAGCTCAAGCTTTTAGCCTAATAGCACATTTAAGACCCCGTGTCTACAATCATTCAAACAAAGGCATTTATAACAGCGAACAAGTGACAGTAACAAAAAGCTTTTCTATTTAGCTTGACCTTCTCCAAGCTGTCCCATCTTCACCTGTGGATGGACTGAACCAGAGGGCCGAGCAGGCGATGAACAGCATGTACGGCACTGTCATCTGATTCTCCAACACAGAGCTGCCCGAGATCACTCATCAGAGTCACAAGAGAGAAAAGGGAAGGCCTGGATAGTTGTAGCTCAGTTCAATACTACGCTGTTCATATTAATGATGAATGCTGGAACCACAGCAGTTGCCCCAGTGTTGCTCTACGGCTCGCCCATGTTAGTGCGTCCAGCCTCCAGGGGCGTCTCTTGATGTGGGAGGCTTTCTGGACTGTCCATCCACAACTCCATGGACTCATGGGTGTCAAAGAATTCGTCAGGCCCCTCTGGGGACTGGGGTGTCTGGGAGCTGGAGCCTGCCTCGCTGCTGCTCTCTCTGAGCTCCAGCAGCACAGGCAGGGAGCCCGGGAGGCAGTAACCCTCCATCCGACCCAGAGAGAGTTCAGCTAAAGCCGAGCATGGAGGCCTGAGGCTGGGATCCGAGGGATCGGCAGCTAACGAAGGCCCCTCTTCCACTTCCAGCGGTGGCGCAGGGTTGTCGGGCTTCTGGTCGGTGACTGCACACGGCTCCGGATCATCTTCTGGTGAGTTATTTGGAGTCAAAGGGACTTCGGCGAGGTTTGGAACAGCAGAGTCGGTTGATTCGTGGGCTGGTGACGCAACCGCAGGTGCCAGCTGAGCAGAAAGGTTTTGAGATGAGTGGGTTTCCTCGCTGCTCTGAGGAGTGAGGGAGATCTTATCGCTGAAGCTGAACCTCGGGGAGGTGTCAGCCGTGGTGGGAGAGGAGGGCCCAGCACTGGATACGGTACTGGATGGACCGCTGCTGTCTGCAGGGACAGAAAAGAACGTCTGATCTGCAGAGGAAGCCTGTGCACACTGGTTCTAGGGATCACTCCTCATCAGCCTGGGTGACTGCTGTGGTTTGTATTTAGCAGTTTTCAGATTACAGTTGCTAAGGCTATGCTAACATCTCTGTCTCTCCTCCACAGCATGTCTTTATCCTGTCTTCCTTCTCTCACCCCAACCAATCACAGCAGATGGCCCCGCCCCTCCCTGAGCCTGGTTCTGCCGGAGGTTTCTTCCTGTTAAAAGGGAGTTTTTCCTTCCCGCTGTCACCAAACTGCTTGCTCATAGGGGGTCATATGATTGTTGGGTTTTTCTCTGTATGTATTATTGTAGGGTCGACCTTACAGTATAAAGCACCTTGAGGCGACTGTTGTTGTGAGTTGGTGTTGTGTAAATAAAATTAAACAGCAAAAGGGTAAAATTACGCTAATGGCTAAGTTAGCCAGTAGCCAAAACAACTGCAGGTAAACCACAATTGTCATAACAATCGTTAAATATAT
Organism: Simochromis diagramma; assembly: GCF_900408965.1. Classification (NCBI taxonomy): domain Eukaryota; kingdom Metazoa; phylum Chordata; class Actinopteri; order Cichliformes; family Cichlidae; genus Simochromis; species Simochromis diagramma. The sequence goes on along the minus strand of NW_024387277.1, from coordinate 103,583 downwards.
GTTTTTTTAATAAAGCCATGAAAGTGGTAAAAAAACAAAGAAACAGTTAAATTATATGAAGACCAAGAAAATTAGACGCAACATGAACACTTAGGTTCATCGTGTAAAAGGGGCAGACTTAGAAGGATGCTAATTTTTATCTGTTGTTCCTGTCATACTCATTGCTCAATATATAAATATCATTACTACTGATACTACCAAGTTCTATAGTTTTAAATAGTCTATTTCCTCCTTGCTGTTCACATGCATCACAAATGATTAAAGTTTTATTTGAATCCAAGTGTATCACCCCTGAAAAACCCACATGGGTGGGTCACTGGTCGGTTCACTGGGTTCTGCAGTCTTTATTTATCACAAAAATAGATAAATACAAAGACAGAGCCTAAACTGTGAGCTTAGTTTAAAACAGGCTGTAAGGGACAACTTGGCTTCCATAAATAATCCCCAAACATCTGGAAGTGACACAGCAGAGAAACCTAGAAATGTCAGATCCTGAGAGATGGAGGATGTGCTGCGATACTCACACCAAGGAGGCCTGTCAGAACGAGATCTGAGCGATATGGAGGAAGAGAGGACCCTTTGAGGGATGTACGAGTCTACTGACGGCTGGCTGTGTGCACCAAACATGGCTGACAAAGCTACAAAGAGACAGAGGGATCGCAGGTCAGGCTGAGCGTAGTCAGGTGTGGCTACGATGTCTATAAATACAAACAGGAGTGTGTCGGTTTGTGTGTCTTACCTCTGGTGGTCCTAGTGTGTGGATCCCCCGCGTTCTGGCACACGCTCGTGAGGAACTCGCTAACCTGTTTCAGAGACAGTGAGTTGTGCAGCGTCTCCAGAGGATAGATGGAGGGCACCATGGAGCATCCTTCAAAGCCTGCGGCAGAAGAGAGATAGGAAGCCAGCAGGCCCATCAGCCCTGAGTCTGCCCAGGGAGTCAGAAGAAGAGCAGGCAGAACCACTTCAGCTGACACCCAACACCACTGCCCCCAACGCCACCCATCACTACACCTAAAAAAAAAAAAAGTGCTCTGAAATCCTGCTCCTGCTTCAGTACAGGCTCTAACCCTGTGTGGACTCCCGCCAGCCTCCGTGGTATTTTGACCCAGGCAAGTTGCAAAAAACCATGCTGGACGCCAAGACAACATGACACCATATCAAAAACAGAACGAGTCTACGTATCTCAGACGTCTCGCGGGATTTGCAAAAGCAAGCAGGTCGCAAAAAACACAGAACGTCAGCCCTTCTGCTCAGTCCCGTTACACAGCTGCGACAGCAGCACGTTAGCAGTCAAAGCCGTCCAGACCGCAGCTCAGCCCCGACTCGTCATCCAAGGCGCTTCATCCGCTGTTAGTTCACAACCAAGCCGCATTTCACCAGAGCCGTTCACAATCACAAAGCATCAAACTGCAGCCTGCCTCGGGCTTCCACAACCTCCACAGAGGGTGTTCGTACTGCGCTCAGCTGCACGGGCTGGGGGGAGGGGGTGGTGAGTGTACGCCACATGTACAGCAAACAAGCAGGAATCACATGCTGGTTAAGGTCAGGTGGAAGGGCGTCTGGCATTCCCACGAACCCGAACAGCTGACCCCAAACGCACACGTGTGGCGGTGGTCGTGTGTTGTGATGGCACATGGAAACCTGAACAGACAGTGCAGTACAAAGAGGGTGCTGCACAGGCCTGCGCCGTCAACTCACCTGTGGGAAAGTCTAACAGTGTTGCTGCTTATTGGAGTAAATCTGGTGACTGACCAATGAGAGGACAGTGACCAGAGGCCCACGAGCTGACACTGAGACTACACAACTTACTGGGAGGAGGGCAGGCTGGCATATAGCAATCGCAGTGCTAACTGTTATTAACATACACGAGAGATTATTTAGGGCTGTTAGGTGAAACCTTACTTTTAACTTGTAGTTTCAGCTAAATTGGAAAAAATGTGATATTATTCTAAAGAAAAAGGCAATCAAAACCTGAGAGGCAGCAACCACCTCAGAGAGGAAGGACAGTAGCTGCAAAACAATGATGCCCCCCACAAAACCCCCGACAGCTCACACGACTCCAGCTTGCAATCTGCATAACCACAGAAACAGGCAAGCATGCAGAAACATCAAGAGGCAAAGCATGAGAGTCAACCACAGAACAAGCACAGTCCCAACTAAACCGCGAGCTGTGGCTGTAACAGAGCATGAGGCTGGGGTATGGAGGGCGGGGCCAGGGGCTGACCGTGGAGGTACTCTAGGGGATCGTGGCCGGAGATGAGCCAGTTTCGGAAGAGGCGGAGGTGGTAGGAGCACTGGTGGAGGTGGTGGGCCAGTGCCCGGTCCAGAGAGAGGTGGCGGCCCAGGCTGAGGTCGGTGGAGAAACGCCTCAACAACTGGGCCACGTGGTGCTCCTCCAGGGGCTCTAAAGAAGAAGAGGGAGAGCGAGAAAGGACAGAGCAGTGGTCGGAGAGGGGAGGGGGGTGGGAGCAGTACAAAAGACATGAAACGAGAGGTTTTAAGCAAGGAAGGGGGGAGAGAGAAGCACTGAAGTACGACACAGATGAGAGGAGAAATAAGAGCTCGGCGGGAGGCGGGTGGAACAGAGGAAAGATGTGTGCATGAGGGGAAACTCTAAAATGACAAGCAGCAGCCAGCAGCGTCTCCTGGCTGCCACACAGCCAAAGGTCGGGAAAAAGAAAAAGCGGCAGATCGTCAAGCGTTTTAGTAAAGCTTAAAGCAAGAGAAAAAAGGAAAAAAAGGAAAAACAAAGCAATAACACACAAACACACATGTTGCTCCTTTGCGGCGTCTCAACATTAAAACAGCTGTGGTAACAGGAACCATGAGAACCCGCGAAGGAGCAAGAGTGACGCAGGACGTTAACAGGAAGCGCAGAGCCCAAATCTGACACCACCTCTCCAAAGAAAGACGCCAGGAGCTGTTAAATGCTACGTCTACTGTCCGCAGCAGGGCCACCCGGCCACGCCGCTCGGTTACTCTGCAACACAAAAACGCCAACGCGGGGCGGGGGGAGTGCGGGGTGCTCGTACCTGCCGCAGTGCACCAGCGTGATGGGGCCACTGCAATGGTGGAGGTGTCATCTTGTGTTCCTGTGGTGAATGACATACTGTATGTGAACAACACCAGGAGAAACTCATTCAGGGTTTGTCAGTGTCTGCAAGAAAGTGGGCGATTTTAAACGTTTAAATAGAGTCTTCGTGTGTGATGTTCACAGAAACCTGCCACCAAAGCAACAACTCCTTCAGCCATCGCACTAGTTACACAAGCAAGACGAAAGAAACCGCTCAACCCAGATGAGAAATCCATATAAATCCCAACTACAGGTCTATTAAACCCATTTAAACCAGTTCCTTGGAGGACAGAAAAGCCAGCCGAGCACACCAGCATGTGGCCCAGAGCATGTGGTGCTAGGGTGACTACAGCTCCCCTGACTCAACACCCGTCACAAAGCAGTGGAAAAGAAAGTTTCAGGTTTTGTGAGCAATGGTATCATCTGTGTGCTAATGAATTTAAAAGGGAAAACCCAACAGACAAAGGAGATGGGATGAGCCAAGCCTTAAGCCTTTCCCAGTTTGCCGGTAGGAGCTTATCCTGGTTTGATCGGCTGTGACTGGACGAGCAAACCAGGAGGAAAAGTCGCAGGTTTAAAATCACCGAGGCAGAGCTCAAAGGAAAGAAGGGACGGGTTAAACACTGATTATTGTTTGAACAATGAGCTCAGCTGACAACCTCTATGATAAGGACCACAGGTGTATATGTTACGTGTACGCATGCACACACACACGCACACACACCTATTGACTGGGAGGGGGGAAATTTAAAAAAAAAAAAAAAAAAGGCAATAACTGAATTATTGGGGTAATGGTGATCAATCTGCAGACTGTATGTGGGATGTTAAACAGGGTTCCCACCCTGAGCTCTTTACAATCTTCTGCTGCTTTCTAACTGAGGAAACTGAGAAGGTGGGAAGATCATTTAGTGAACTGCAGCTTTTTCTTTTTAACAGCTGATTAATGCTAGAGAATGTAATGTACCTCAGCACCATGTTACAGTGTTAACACAGATTTGACAGATGTTTACCAGTCAGAAGTTGCTTTCATGTTCTCTTTAGGAATGATTCTATAGAGGCGCTGAACTTTAACCAAAAGCTCCCTCTAATAATGCCTTCTTGATGTCTGATTGCACTGATGCTAGATTATAGAGTCTGGTGTATTCACAGCTAGCAAGTGCTCTTCATTATGCAGATACATTGGCTAGATGTCAGCAGACTGCAGTCAACTGAATTGTATCTTCTTGGCCCCTTTAATTCAAGCTGAGCGTCTGTTTACTCTGAGACATGGAGTCCAAAATGAGAAGACGAGTCAGCAAAGCTCATTTCTGTCCAATGACAGCGACGCTGAGGCGTTTTGTTGAGAACATCCTGAGCTTGTCGCTGAGTAAGCGGTAAGGCTTTTGCCAGTGTGTGAGTCTGTTAGCCTCTGTTAGCTGCTGTTAGCTGCTGTTAGCTGTTATTACAGGCATTAGATCCTTTTCAAAGACAGTTTCACTAACATTGTTGGACTTTTACACTTAGTAAATAAACTCTGTGTATCAAAGTGTGATGTTTAGGACACTCTAGCCCAACGTTAGCTGGCACCATGTTAGCTTACTACCAGCTTTTGCAGCTTTCTCCCTCCCACATGTCCAATTTGCTGACTTTAAGTAGCAATATTGGCAATAACTAAGCTGGCATACTACGTATGTGGACTTGTCCATATCTGCTACTGTGTTCAAGATGGCGAGGAAATGTGACGGCTTTGGCAAACTGGTGCCCACTCCTAAGTGTTTTGGATGAATGGATAAATTCCAAGTTAACGAGAATGCATTCATTTGTTGGAAGATGTGTTTGTATATTATGAATACACAAACACATTTCCATTCAATAAAACATAAATAAAAGACTATATGGTGTATTCCTCACTGTGAGGACGAGACTGGGAACTGTTCTTTTCTGTGTAAAGGCCATGAAACACCAAGCGTGCTGCAAATAAGCAACAGGAAATTCTCTAAATATGCACAATTCTGGGTTCATCCAGTTCTCAAGAGAAAGCAGCAGCAAGGAGAATTTAATGGTTTGATCCAGGAGTTGAAACTGCCTTCATGCATATTTCCTGATGTCAGTGGGGCAGTTTATTTGGGACCACATCTGAGGAGGCAGAGAGATTGTTTCAGAGAGTCAATGAAGCCGGAGCAGCCTCTCACGGAAAAATGGTATTATTTTACTATTCAGGTAAATTCAATGTTTTGAGCCACGCAACCGAAATGAAGAAGAAGAAGAAGGTGCACAACGATGTTGGAGGACTGAACAGCAGCATGTTTGCTTAAGTTGAAAATCGTAGGCTCTGCATGAGCAAATAAACGGTGCAACGCACGCCGACTTCAGCTCGACTTCTACATCGTTCTTCCAACTTTGTAAAAAAATAAGATGAAACATGAAAAATGAATAAATCCAAGAACTTAAACACTGAACTGGGTTAATTTAGTAAGATATTAAATGACAACAGGCCCAAAATAAAAGACGTGAGAAGTTTAAAACATGATTTGTGTTCTTACTGTTTTAACAGTATCACTGCTACACGCTGTCTTCTAATTTAACAAACCTGTTCCACGTGAAGTTGAGCTGACAGACAGATGAAATGACATAATCCAGAGTTGGCAACACGTGTGACCAATCAAAATCTTCCTAACGAGTGCTACACTGAACATGACGACAGAGAGAAAGAGCATGCGATCGAGATGAGGAATGAGGAAAAGAATCTTGGAGCTTTGTCAGATGGATCCTATTTCCTGACTCCCGCAGCTCCGGCACCTGAAGGTGACGCGGATCTATCTTCTGTCGTCTGCTACAGACAGACCCTCACAGGGAGTCGTGAGACTTTGGCTGGTAAACATCTGACTGGTTCTTAATTAGCTGAACAGAAATTGCAATTGTGGCTTTTTGACCTACAGTAAAATATTCTGCTTCATTTCTGAGCCTTCTTTGTCTGTTGCAAGTCCTCAAAACTTTTTGTAATCCAACAATAAATAAAACAGCCCTCTGATAAGGCAGGGTTGATGAAAAAATTAAAAAAAAATAATTTGTGATTGTTGTCATTCAGACGTTTTTGTTTCACCTGGCCCAGCGATCTCAAACCTGTGAGTCTCCTGGTCAGGACCAAACTACATCAGCACTGCTGGGGACCTATATAAACTGATATGTGCTGTTCAAACAGAAGGCAAACTGTGCTGCACAGTCTACTCCCCTTCTCCTGGACATCCCTCCTCTACTTGGTAGTTTGAAAAGCAGACCAGCAGCAATAACAAGATGTTTTATTTTTCAGTCCCTATTTGGTTTTTCCCACATGTGTGAGGTCTTTGTAGGATTCTCTGACATTCCCTGTCTCTGGATTTACTTTACTATATTTTACAAACTAGTGGGAACCCTGGTTAGAGAGAGAATGTCAGGTAGTGTTAGAAAAGTCCAAAGTGTATGGGTAAACAAAAATATAATTAAAATAATTAGAAATAAAAAGATAATGGAAACCTGGAATGTTGGAGGGCCATGTGGAAAAAACAAAATAAATTTAAAAAATCCAAGGTAAAAAAAAAAAAAAAAAAAAATTATAAAAGTTTGAAGACATGCAAGACAAAGGTAGGTGAAGTGGAAAAATACTTGAAAGAAGCAGACGTACCATTAGTCGGATGCTTTGCAAACGACACAGAAAATCGTTTTACTGCCGGCATAGACAACAACTCTGAGGAAATAAAAAAAAAAAAAAATCACTAGTGTTACTATGAGCCACAGTAAAGTGTAGATTAGGTTTGATCATTTCTTGTTCTTTTCTAAGGCGGACGCAGTGCAGAAGAAGAGTCATCAACTACAAATGTGTGGTTTAGGAATCAGTCTGTGAAGCGGCCCTGACTGAAGGTGCTGTTCAAACAGGATGGTTAAAGATGGCTGAAGATGGCTGTGGGTCGAAACACTGGCACAGCATCTTCTAATAAAGTGAAATGACATGAGTTTAACTTAAAAACATGAGGATTCACGAGCCCGATACTCACGACTAAATGCTGCTTTCATTGCCTCCAAGTTTAACTGTGACAGGTGCAGTCTGACTGGGTTGTGTGCAACAATTTAAAAATGACCGGCATTACGATGCTTCAGCATAGAAAATAAATATAAATATGACCCCGACTACTCTGACACGCGAGCGTCCACTGGCTGAAAACAGAAGGGAACCTGCAGTCTTGAATATGAGGTGGAACAAGATGGATGACAAAAGAGCAAACTGTGAGACAGCCAGGAGGGTGGATGCTTTATGATACCGCACTGCCACCTGGTGGACAACATGACAACCCTTGACATACAGCACTGAGATTCTTACTTTGGAAGAGGGGCAGTTAGCTGCTCGGTGATGATGTTTCTGTTGCTTCAGCAGCTAAACAGAAACATAATGATAGACTAAGAAACTAAAAAACACGTTGGGATGTAAAAACGTGAAACAGGTTGTCTGCCATGACCAGTCAGGCACTGGGAGAGTGATGGGGACGCGTATTACTTTATTCCATTTATATCGTGCTAAGGCGCTATATAAGTGCTACCTTACAGAACAAAGGACCAAGGTGCTTTATATTGCAAGGTAGAGAGCCAAAATAAAAAGGGTCCTGCAGGTTGGTCAGTACTGCTACCTGGTGGCTGGATGAAATCCTGGTACCAAACCTGGCTTCGGACCTTAGGCGCTGTCCTGTGTCCCTACTGGTGCAGGACAAATCCCTGCCACACGTGACCAGAGTGGGCAGGCAGCTCTTAGCTGAAGGCATCGATGCCACTGACTGGGATCTTATGCATCGGTGCATCCAAATCCACCAAAGACTGTCCAGGAGCTCACTGACGCCCTGATCCAGGTAATATGAACATCTGTCAGCTCATTGGGAGCTGCCCAGATGTCAGTGGGAGTGTATACAGGGACACGAGGACAATACACACCATTTAACCACATTATGACACAATTTGGATTGTGATTTCAAAGTTTAACTCAGATTTTTGGCGAGATTTTGAATCGATCGTCCACTAAAAGCTGAATTCCACAATGTAAAGAAGTTTTTTGAGCAGTATAAATAGTTATCTACCTACTGATGAACTAAATTAGCTCTCATGTTGCAGTGATATTGGTTTTAACTGACATTCTACAAAGACGTGTGAGACTCCACAAACTCAGAGTACATCTACTGCCACGCTTCTCTCAAGTGTATCCTGAAAAACTCATTTCAAAGCAGCCGTGCTATTCTGGCTAAACCTTTCTGCATTTCCTGTTTGGCAAATATTAAATAGTTTTGGTTTGGCCTGAGGCAGGAATCCTAAAAAGGAGCACATCAAGTTTACTCAAAGCAGTAAAGGAGGAAACAAAAGAGTCAGTGGATATGGTGACTAGAATGAATATGGAGTTAACAGAAATATGACTAAAATGTAAAAAAAATATTCTATACATGTATGGGCATGTGTCCCAGTCCACTGATTATCTAACTACTGTAATGACTCCAGCTTAAACATGTTTCATGTTCACGTGTGCAGCTTTCAGGCGTCATCGCAGGTCAGACAGATATAATTTACACATTACGACACAGAGGAGGTGTGTGCTGATTTGCTGTTGTCCTGTGCAGGTTTGTGAAGGCGCGCGGTCTCAAACACGTACCGTCTTTGTAGGACAGACTGCTGGTGGAGAATTTTTTGCGGTGCGCGCGTGCGTAGTCCTGCAGGTTGGGGGCGCTAGAGGACCCACCCAGGACAGTGGTGCTGAAGAGCCCAGCGCACTGAGAGCCTGTGAGGGGGGCGGGCCGGGTTAGTCACTACTACATCACATGCTGTTACTCAAACAACTGACCAGAAAGAGACAGATTCAGAGACACAAAGAGGAAAAAGAAAGAGACAAGCAGAAAGAAGGACTCGTGGGAGACCGTGCACTCACGAGGGGCCGCAGAACTAAGCCACATTAAAGGTCCCATTTAATGTATTAAGTGCAACTTTGTAGCTAAGGCTAGAATTCTTCGTCCCCTTCGCATGTTGAATTCATACAGAAAGCTTTAAACATCAATAAGAACATCAAAGAGTACAGAAAGAGGAGAGGCGTGTAAGCTGCGTCCACACTGGAAACAATTCGCTTTGAAGCTGACGCTTGGCTGGCTGCAGACACTAAGCCCCGATTGCCTAGGTAACCCTCTAATGCATGGGGTGTCAAACACAAGGCCCGGGGGCCAGAACTGGCTTGCGAAAGACTCCAATGTGGGCAATGTGAAGGAGGACAGAACGCTTAAACTTTTACCTGCATTTTCATGCGTTTACAGCTTGTCCTAATGATAAGCACCTCCCCCATGGCCATTCACACATTAAAATAACCGTCTAAGAAATATATGATTTTCACAGGAAAAAACCCCAAAATGTCCATTTTATAACTTGAGGACAGGCTGCACAACGAGCTAACAGAACGTTTCTGTAAGTTTACACATTTATTTCTTATAATTTAAGCCTGAAGCAGCATGTCTTTATCATGTAGAAAAACTGTGCTGATGAAACTGCACTTGTTTTTCTTACATTAAAATAACTCGGGGAATAAATGTTTAGTTTAAATGTAGTCAAGTTCTTTACGAAATGACAGAAATGTAGGAGGAGTCTGAAATCCCCGCTCGAATGTATTTACTACCAGATCTGTCAGTTGACAGTATCCTCACGCTAGCGGCCACTTCAATCGCTCTGCTGGAAGAGAGAAAATGTTCTGCGGTCCTGCTCGATTCATGTTGCCAGCAGTTATTCTGTTGAAATCACTGAGTGTCTTTCACCTTCGGTGGCCTCTGGTCACCACAACGCTCCAAACTGCTTCCAGTGCAGACGCAGCGTAGAAGTTAACTGAGAAGGATTAACAGCATCATCCATGATGTTTTAGACTTTAGCTCAGACTGTGCCTGATGTCATTCACACATCATTGAAAGACAGAGTGACAGAGAGGAAACATTTCAGGTGGATTTTACAACAGCTCAATCACAGTCAACCCCTGGAGTTGGCTCAGAGGCAGAGAAAGCCCCGGAGGCTTCATGGGCCTGCATAAAGGGTCACTCTTTAACTCGGAATACAAGATTCACACAGACACTGGTGACCAATCATTTTCATCATATTTAGTTTGCATGAATGGAGCAGAAACAACCTCAAAATGACTTCCTTTCTGATTTCTTGGAATCATGTCAGCAGCAATTAGCAACAGTGTCAGACACGTGTATCTGTGCAGAATTGATTTTATGTCAGGAAACTAGGCTGCCCTGCTACAGAGGGATGTTTTACCTCTGAATGCTGACGAAGTCACAAACCTGCAAAATGCTCAGCTCGAAAAAAGCTTGTGTGCATGTCTCAGAGCAATGAGCACCGCCCTCATTCTGTGTCATTTCCATTAATAAAAATGTCTTCCCGAGATAAAAACTCTCGTAGCTGCACCCAAGCCTCCCACTCAGTCGTGTCATACAGTTGCCGCAGCAACAGAGCATTACAATACCTACCTAATCCGCTTTGTTTCATCTCCGGGGACTGACGAGAGCAGAACGAGAAGAGGCGGTAACTGCCGACTTTGGAGGACGATGTTTCCGACAGGACCTGGTGGAAAGAACACGCCACACATACCACAAGCATGTTTTACATCACGTATCAGCCACCACTACTTTATTTAGTGAAATACAGCCGTAGATAAGACCAGAGGCTAAAACCACAGGAACCAAGTTTTCTGTGGATAAAACACAGGAAAACGTGAACGATTCTTCTCTGCAGAAGCTAACAGACAGAGTTCAGTTACACTGTTTATAGTGTCTACAGTGAAGAGCTGTTGAAACAATTTTAAAACTCCTATTCTGTGTCTGCTTCTTTCTGCATTCAGTGCCAGTCTCACCTCCATGGATCCGGTCTTATGGTTGCGAATAAGTGGGGACTTCCTCTGAATGGTGATTGGCTCAGACAGCGGCACAGCACGGTCGGTTTCATCCCGTGACAGGTCCTCCAAGCTGCTGGGGTCGGGTTGTTTTTGCCCGTTCTGGATTGAGCAGACATACGGTATAAACCTGACGGCAAACACTGCCACCTGCAGAAGAGCAACGAGGAAGACTCTTTGCAATCCCACCTGCCGTGCTACCTCTGCAGAGGCGGGCCTGAAGCCAAAGCCGGTGGGAGCGTTCTCCTCCTCTTCAACACCTTTCACCCCGGGGCTGAAGTGAAGCTCCACATGGAAGCGCTCCTCAGAGGAGATGTCCTGTAGCAAGATAAAATCGGTTATTAGAAATTTCTAATTGGTGAGCCTTTAATATAAAAAATTATCGATTTTTGGGGGGTGTTATGACTTTGATTTACAATTGAAACCTGGGATCTCAAATTCAGTATAAACACCATGGATCTCTATGTAGGTCAGTACACAGAGATCCATGGTATGTTCAACCACATTTATGGCAAAGGCTGCTGACCTGACGGTTTTACAGATGATCATCATCATGAAACACCCAAACCAAAAACAGGTCGCTGTCAAAGCAGCCTGAGCTTCACCTCAAGCCGACTGCAGGGACACACCGTCAGCTGCTTGTTGTTTTTAGACTGATCATAAAAATATTCTAACATTTTGAGGTTTCTGATTTTGTCATGGTCCCCGCACCTCGCCAGCTGACAGCAGTCAGGCGCTTTGTTTTGTTTTTTCTCCTCTCGCCTCTGCTCTCCCTTTCTCTCTCGTCCTCTTCCACTCTCTCTTTCTCCTGCCGGGGCAGAGCTCAGTATGGGCTCCTGCTCCTGGCCCACGCACCTGGAGATGATCAGCACACCTGCCGCTGATTATGAGAATTGGAGTCCTACTTAAGATGGCGAGTCTGCTCTACTCGTCGCTGGATCGTTGAGCCATCAGCGTCAGTCGTCCTGCACTCTGCAAAGTTTGTTCGTGAGTACGTCTGAACCAGGAGACTAACTGTTTCTCTGTCTGTGTATAGATTTCCCCTGGACCTGTTTTCCCTGTGCATGGTGACTGAGCGTGAGCAAGAGTGATAGAGGAAAGAAGAGGAGCTGTGTGTGGTTGCGAGGGCTGTATGGAAATCTCCCCTCCCTGGACTCCTGCCCCTTTCACTCCCGGACCCTGGAACCCCGGCCCCTTTTCCCCAGACACCGTTGTGTGTGTATATATATATATTTCACCGTGGAGAACACTGTAAATAAATTCACTTTTGATTTGAAGAAACTTGTGGTCTGCGCCTGAGTCCGCTCCACTAATCGTGACAGATTTGCCCTGCACACCGCTCTGCTAGCCACCAGGTATCAGCTGAAGCATGGCCGGGGGGGGTCTAACTAATCGCTGGTGTTCAAACAGGAGAAGATAAAGATGGCTGCACTCCTGAAACAACTGTGTATCGAATTTATTCAAATAAAAAGAAGAAACGCTATAAAGCTAGCATGTCACAAATGGAACCATGTGACTGCACGTCTACCACAAACAGAACATCAGAAGGAAAGAAAAACACCTTATTGTTGTCCTCGTACAGCATGATGACAATCTGAGTCATGTAGTTGAGCTCGGAGACAGCACTGAGGTAATCCATGGCACGCTTCCACTGCTGGTCCTTCTCCTCCTGTTGCACACACACACACACACACACACACGTATACAGACTTTGTGCCTCCTCTGAAAACATTCAAAGCTCAGCCAGATCGACATTTGCTTACATCAAGCAAGCCCCCGTAGCGGAAAATGCTAAGCAGGGAGTGGACGTGGCTCTCACTGGTGAAATACAGACGGGTCCTGACGTGGCGTCCAGGAGACATCACTCCTCGAGAGTACCTGCAAACGTACAACCAAGGTCAAGTTCAAAATATTCTCCGGTCGGTCGGAACGCTATTTAAGTCACGCAACTCCTAATCTTAGACCCACAGAGGGTGCAGCTTGTTGACAGACTCGTCCTCGTGAGTCCTCTGCAGGTCCAGCTGGATCTTTCTGACCAGTGGGAGGCAGTAGGCGTATGCTATGTCCAGTTTCTCCACTCTGTTTATGCCATATTCCTGCAAAAAAACAACAGACAAATGAGCTTAAAATACTACACGACTTTAATATATACTCAGAGTATATCAGAGTAATTAAACTGTGTGATTTTCAGGTGCTTAAGAAAGTTTTACACTTTGTTACAGTGAAAATATCAGCTGTGCACAGACTAAACTTTCCTTTAGCTTCACTGGTTTTAGCAGCTATACAGCACATCACAGCACTACCATCATCAATCATATTTGACATATGTGGGCCTGTATATAGGTGTACAATAGCACTCAATATACACTGAGTGTTTTTAAACAAAGTCAACATCAGGTGTGGAGTCCACAGCTATAAAGTGCAGCACAAAGGATTCTGCTGTCACATAAAACCTTTAGCCTCAGCAGCATGTCATCTTTTCCTTGCACCTGGAGGAGCTGCTTGTTTCATGTGTTTATTGGCACATCGGTCATATAAAGACTCATGCATGGATCTGTCACTCTGAACCATCCTTATTGTCCCCCCCGCCCCCTCACCTGCGGGATGACGATGTCAGCCAGAGCTCGAGACAGTCTGAACAGTTCCAGGGTGTCCTCGAGGCCGAGGGTGGCGTTGTGGATGACGTCGTACTTGACGCAGTCGTAAATGTCGGGGATTTTACTGATGTCGTAGCGGCCGTTCTTCATGCGGAAGTCTCTCTCTAGCTTGGACCAGCGCTGCAACATCAGCTCCAGCGTCTCGCTGTGGTACAGCTGCAGGTCTGGTGAGCAACAGAGGTTTTCAGCTTTTCACTGCACCTTTCAGGGACTCTGAGCTCCAAAAGCAAAATGTTGGGTTTTTATTTGAGCTTCATAAAACGCGCTGAGGCCTGAGCTCACCTGCAGACTTGGGGTCTTCCATCCTTTTGCGGATCTGGGAGGTGAGGCTCTGAATGAGGGCGTAAACCTGGTCACATGTGGCCACTGGGTTCTTAACGATCTTCATTGAATTCACCAAAGAGGCGCTACAGGTTGGTGCTAGCTGTAAGAGCCACATGGAGAAAAGCAAAAGCTTTTATTAAAAAGATGCTCACTCAACCGAACGACTACTTTCACTTTACAAAAGGCTTAAAAGAGCCAAACTTCCAACCACACAAAAAGAAGTGACATGAAAAATGAACGATTAATACTGAAATATTTAGTTCAAGGAACACGATGCATGTGGTGACACACAGGGAGGTACACCCTGTGTCACTGCCACAAACACTGAGGAAACATGTCAGAAATGTTGTTTACCCAGTAAAAATATGTTGTATTGACTGATTATCACTGTTAGTTTGATCAATACTGAGATCGTACGAATTCATTGGTATTAGTGACACAAATACTTGTATTGGACTCGCACACACATGCTGTGTGACATCCCTGCTAATGTACAAACGTCCTTAATCACCTAAACTCAGCGAATTGCTTAAAAAACATCCTGAAACCTTTGTTCTCACACTGGTTACTGCACGTCTTTGGCCAAACGCAGTGTGGCTTTGTGACGTTTACAGATATGCTGACGTGCTGTACGGGCTCGCAGTTATGGAGATCTGACTCGGACGATTCACATTATCACCACTGCACCTCCCGGCCTGCATGCACGTTCATCACGCTGTAGTCTCTGCTGTGCTGTCAGGCTGCTGAATAAGGTCGATGTGCTGCTTTGTGGTGCAGGCACACCTCTGCAGAGCTCTTTGCATATGATTTGTTCCTACTTAACATCACCTGCCCTAAATCCAGATATTTCCAGACAGCAGCTGATGATCCGCTCGTAGAACCAAGCTCTTCACCTCCTGTTTGTCCCAGACGCCAGACTCTTGTTTCTCCCATCATCACTGCAGCGCAGAGACTCACCCACTCAGCCACACCATCAGGCTTACAGAATACTCGACTTGCTTTCACTTTGCCATTAAGATTCGGATTATTTGTGCAGCCCTACTACCACACATGCTCTCCAATATAACCACACAAACTGCTCTGGCACGTCAGCGATAAACACAGCTGGTTAGTCACCCTGTCGTAGTCCTCGTCGGTGAAGTCTCGGTCCTTCTGCAGGATTTCATGGAGCCGAGCTTTGACACGGTGTTGGCAGCTGCTCAGCGAGTCGCTGTCGTTGTCCAGCAACCCGTTCATGTTGGCGCTCTTCACCATCTGAACCAGGATGGGAGTCAGCTCGCCCTCCAGGGCCAGCAAACCCTGCCCACACAGACACATTTCACTAGTTACTGCACGTCCAGTATTTGAAGGGTGTGTGCCGTGGCTTGTACCAAAGCTCAAAGACCTCAGCCTTCCTATTTCTGTTATTACACTTCTGTGCTGACTGAAGCTCTTAGAACAGCAGGATGCTGCGTACCTTTGCAAAAGCAGCAGCTGTCATCTGCACCCTGCCTTCATCAGACGCATAAATCTTCAGGTCGTGTCTGTAGGTGCTGTGTAGGCGCAGTAACCCGCAGCCTGGAAATCCAGCATAGTCTCCTACAAAACACAGTATGCATGCACGCACGCGCACACGGACACACACACACGCACGCGCACACGGACACACACACACACGCACACAGGCTTGTTTTAAATCATTTCTCTGTTTAAGACCTTTCATAACATGTAACTGGTGAGTGAACAACACGGACCTGAGGTCTCAGCATGTTCATTTTTCCATCACCAGCTTATTGCTCAGAGTTACAATGCCAGCAGCACTGCGTGTGGTAAACACCATGTTCCAGAGGAAACATGCTTGTGTGCGTCTCACCTTGTCCTCCGGGGTACATACAGCGGAAGGCTCTCCCCAGTTCTTCAGCCTGCACTCTGCCAGCGGGGGTCAGCTCCCCCCCCCCACTTCAGCACCAGCAGCAGCGATGGCCCTTCCTTACGAGTGTCTGGAAATAACCACAGAGGCGGGCAGTCAGCACTCAGCTTTAGCTTGTTCCTTTGGGAAGAAGCCATTAAACAGTCTTTGTCTTCCTACCTTCCTCTTCACTCGAGGTCTTGGGCTGCCCATGGGGCAGGTAAGTAAGCTGCACTTTTCTGTTGATCCCCGAGAAGTGACCGTACCTTTGTTACGGGAAAAAAGCCAAAGATACTTATAGTTAGCAATGCATGACATCTCACTTCTGATAAGGAAAGACGGGCTTGCTTTTATGACGACTACCAAAATACAGCCTTGGCTGTGACTGTAAATATTTTCAGCAGTGTTATAACAGAAAGACTGACTTTGAAAACTTATGAAAATGTAGAAAAGAAGTGAACTGGTAACTTCTGAGAAACCCATCTGTCATAAACACGGAGAAAGATCTACACCTTCAACAAAACAAAAAGCTTTATAAAAATCTTTGGGAACGATCCCCGTCCTTTAGAAAGATTCGTTTTTAAGTTCACTCATTATTGTTCAGAGGGTGTCAGACTGGTTTTATATCGAGGTCCAGACTGAAACGCTCCTTCCTGTCAGCATAAAGAAGTTTATTTAATCCCAGAGACATCTGAATATAAGAAAAAGAAGTGTGCTTATACCTCAGTGTGTCTCAGTGTTTCCACGTGATAAAGAAATGCTGCTGGACTCACTGACACAAATGTGTCGACACGACTGTTTTAGTTTAAACTGTAACAAACACATGTGTCAAATTACAGGAAAGAAACCATTTCATTGACCAGACTGCCCAGTCATTTGTAATATCAAATCTTGGGTTCTGTTGTTACTTACTGTGAATGTTAGCAGAAAAAGTCGTAAAAAGTCAAAAATTTGAAGGCCTCCTTCACATTTTCTAAAGTCACCTGGTGGGGCAGCAGGCCCCGGGCCTTATGTTTGACACCCCTGCTTTAGTCAAACAGTTTGCCGAGCTGAGCCAGAAACAGATTAAATGAATATGAGATCAGGAGTCAATAAAATGCTTCTCACTTACATCTCCAGAACCGTCTTCAGCTGCTCCAGTTTGGACTTCTTCTCTTCTATCTCACAGTCGTTCTGCTGCCCGATCTCTGCTAACAGCTGCCGGGTGATGTCCAGCACCTCCTGTCGGGGTTCAAAGTCACACAGACATGTTCACACACACTTTGTCCTCACAGAGGCCGCAATGACAAATGAAACCTTGGCTATTGTTTTCTTCTTTTACCTGCAGTTGTTTTGGTTTTTTGAGTTTTAATTTCCCAGTTTTGTATCCTCCATATTTCTCAAACAGATCAAAGAACCTGGAAGCATCCGAGACATTAATCAAAGATCTTTAACCTGCAGGAAACAGGAGCATATTAACAGAGAGGCAGGCCTACATTGGGTTGCGAACTTCCATCTTCATTTTCTGTTTGGGCGTTCTGTCTCCGTGTCGGATAACGGCGATGACACAGCGAAGTTCCATCCTGCAGAGCGTGAGTAGAGATTTGAGTTGCATCAGTATAAATCTGTGTACATGACACGTTTCTTCAATAAAGCTGTGCAACTAATTAAGGCAGCACCTTTGCTATGCAGCTGAGCTTTGGGGAGTGTGATGGGCTCAATCAGGACGAACTGTGTGAAAATGTGCTGAATGCAGCGCACGCTTCAACCAACACTGATGATTTTAGAAATCTGTTTGGCTTTAGTTTGTGTGCTGCTGCGTGCTCAGCTCAGGGGCATGTTTACTGTCATCTACTGTAGCTAACACACAGTTATTATGTTAAACTGAAGAAGCAACTCTGCTTTTTAAAAAGTGACAGAATTTCTTATTTTTTTGCATTTATCAAACTACTTTTACTATATTAGGCAAAAATGGAATAAAATGTAGTTTATTTATTTATTTAATTTTTAAACGATTGAATTGATTAAGTGGGAGAAAAAAGTGACCCACACCTTTGTGGCTGTATGTGAAAAAAATAATTGGCCCTAAATCTAATGACTGGTTTTGGCAGCCTTGGCAGCGCGAGCTGCAATCAGGCGTCTGTGATAAGTCTAGTCCTCTATGTCTGCTCCTGTTATGACTCACATGGTCCCTGAAGTGGTGGGAACAATGGGGATGTCTTCAGCCTCAGTAGGGATAGACCAAGGAATCTGAAACTGCGGAGCCAGTTCACGCATCACAATATTCCTGCAGAGAAACGCAGACTCCATCACCAGATCAGAACGAGACGGTGAACACCAGAAAAGAGAAAAGAACTAAAGGTGGTACCCGAGGATCTTGGCACAGTCATCGTAGTACTTCATCGAGTTCTTCACAAAACTGAAACCGTTGACATCGCACACGTAGGAGTGTCCATTGGCCCGCAGAAGGTCAAAGCCGCACACTGTTTGCTGCAGCGACAGCAGATGAGGACGTGGTTCATACTCCACGACAAGAAACCAGAAAACTGTAACACACCTAAGGTATCAACTGCACATACCTTGAATGCCAGGCAGACCTTACGAGCCACCAGTTTTTCCATGGCTGACAGCATGACGGGGTAACGAACCTCCTTGCCCTCGCTGTCTCTCTCCACCTTCCCGTCCAAAGCAGGAGACTTTCGGGCCTCGGCATGAGCGTAGTCCGGTCCCACCGTGTACACCTGACGTGAAATGAAAACACCCACAAAAATCTGAGGGATGACCCAAGCGGGTAGTCCCCTCCTCGTGTGACTTGATAAAGTTTTACACTGGAGGCCTTTATTGACACAACGCCTAAAGACGATCTGTGCCTCCAGCTGCCCGACAGCCGCGATAGAGAGAAACCCTTGAGGTCCTCCAAATCATATCAGCGGTTTTACTGAAAACACCAGCACAGTTCAGGTTAATGTGGATTAACGTGACAGTTGATGAAATCCTTTCTACAGGTGCTTTATTAGCATTAACAAAGTGTTCTTTGCACATATTTTATCTACCATGTACTCTGTGACAAATACTCTACCTTAACATCTGTCCCATCTGTTGGCATGAACTCTTCATAGATGTAAGAGCCCGTCTTCCTCACGCTGCTCTCTGGCGAGTAGACGCTGCTCCGGCTCCCAATCTACAAAACCCAGAGAGTCGTTGAGTGGCCGCTCTCTGTTTATGAGGTTCACCTCTGCATGGTTTCCATAAAACCCATCAAACTCTAAATTAAAGGCCACACTGTGTTTGACAATGCTGCCGTGGATCAAAGACAATGCAGTTACTGATGAGCAGTAGTAGTCCCATATCCAAGGTTCATACGCATTTTTCAGGGTCAAATTCAAGCACTTTTTAAGCACTTTCAAGGTCCATTTTCAAGCTTTTCCAGCACATTACCCAAAAAAAAGAATGCATGTTTCACTTAGCATCACCCCAGTAAGGCCATGTCAAAATTAAATCATTTTACATCGACTTAAATGTCCTTTGTTCCAATTTTGTTAAAACTGAAAAATGCACCACAGACAAAAACTGAAAAAGGAAATGGTGCAATATGCACTCGCTAGTGTACAAACTCAAACACATTTCTCTTAAAAATTAAGATTTGAAAATGCGAACAAATCTGCACCAAGCACCACAATAATACACAGCAAGGCCAAATGAAGAAGTCTTCTCATCAGATATCGAGGCTTCTTTCCTGTGAGACACAAAAAAAAAATAGGAGACAGATGTTTGTTTTTTAACTAGTTAAGCACCCACGCCCCCAAAAATGGGGGCAAAAGGGAGGAGATCATGTTCAATCTGTTATAACACGGGGTCAGAAAGTGCTGACACGAGTAGTGTCACAGAAACCTCTGAATCTCAGATAAAATCTCATATAAACCATGTCTACAAACACCAAACAAAGCAAAGACAGCAAACAGTTAAAGGAGTAGCTACATCACCATGAATCTGTGGACAGGCTGTGCGGGGAGGGGTGGGGTCACACATTGAAACAGACTGATCTGCAGAGGCGCTCGGCAGCCCAGGCGGAGAAATTTTGCTTTTAGACTTTGCGACTCATCTTATTTCTCTGTCTGATATGAAAACTATTCGGTCAGATAGTTATTAGTGGTGAATGAAATACAGTTTCAAGCACTTTTAAGCACCACATCTGAAATTCAAGCACTTTTCAAACCTTGAAAAGACAATATTACAATTCAAGGATTTCAAGCACCCGTATGAACCCTGTATAGTAGGGGTGTCCAACTCCAGGCCTCGAGGGCTGGCGTCCTGCAGGTTTTAGATCTCACCCTGGGTCAACACACCTGCTGAATCAAATGAGTAGTTCATTCCCAGGCCTCTGGAGAACTTCAAGACATGTTGAGGAGGTCGTTTAGCCATTTGAATCAGCTGTGTTGGATCAAGGACACATCTAAAACCTGCAGGACACCGGCCCTTGAGGCCTGGAGTTGGGGACCCCTGCTATATATCATTAAGAGAAGAACCTTAGCCTTTCAGCTAGAGGTACTTCACTCCCACCATGAGCTACAGCTCCCCTAAGGCGTCGCTCACTGGCCCAGTCCAGCTCCTTGAGGGTTGAAAATCTTAGGGAAACATCTCCATCCCTTCTGCTTCTTCTGGATGGGTGTCAAACATACTCAGGCGGGGCTGACCTCACCTCCTGCAAGCAGGAAATGGCAGAAGCTGTTTGCGAGTGTCGAAGCCGATCCCCGCCTTTCTCACGCCCCGCGGAGCCCGGCTGGGCTAAGGCCGTTTGCATATTTAAACAGTTTTCTAACATGCACCTCCAGCAGAGGGGAAGCAGAGAAAACAGCCTGTGTAGGCTGGGCTTCACTTATACCAAGAGTGTGTCAAGAGTTGGGGTGCTGTTTAGGGGAAGGGCTGTGAATGGAACCAACCCAGGCTGCTACGTGCACATAAATAACTGTGCAGTGATGGTGGTGGTTCTGGCTCAGACTCAGGCAACGGTTGATCTGCCAACAAGACACAGACCCTGAACACATGGCCAAAATAACAAAGGAGTGGCTCCAGGACCACTCTATGAATGCCCGACTGAACATCTATGAAGGTGCACCAGCGCTCCACATCCAACCTGATGGAGCCTGAGAAGTTCTGCAAAGAAGAATGGGAGAAACTGCCCGAAAACGCGCTGAGCTTGTAACAGCAGACTAAAAGAGATCTGAGGCTGTACTTGAACAGGCTGTGAATATTTGTCATTACAGGTTATTGTTTCTAACATTTTGAGGTGAAAAACAAATTGAATACTTTGCTGCTGCACTGTACACTGCACAATACATCAGCCAATAAAATGCACTCTCTGTTTCGTGTTCTCTGATTGGTCCATTTCTGACACTGGGTTTTTTTTTTAATTCTTCTGGCAACAACAAAACGTTTTTGTTCTTTCTTTCCATACTTTAACCACATTGCATGGAACGCTTATTTATAAAGAAAAAAGCCACAAGGGCCAAATCAGAGACCTTTCTGAAGAGCCGCTGGCTTCCACCACCAGCCGATGTGGGGTAATAGATGTAGACGTTGTGGTCCTCGGCACACACGGGCTTCTCAACAAAAGGCTTCTGGAAGATTTCTCCGTTCACCTCCACATGATCCTCTCCTTCTACGAGGTTGCACTCTGAGACAGACACACACAGATCAAATGCATCTGTTTAGCACGCAGCCTCTTTTCATTACCACCCAATATTACACACATGACGTTTCACCTTGCCTGTGTTTACTCTAGCGCCCTGTGAAGCAGCTCTACCCTTTCGACCACGTGATACTCATCACTCATTTAAAAAAAAAAACAGTCATTAGTGTCAAGGATAAGGACACTTAAGACATCTGACCGTTCATCAGTCAGGAGAGTTTGTGTCACTGTGTTTAAACGGGAATTGGATGACAGAGCCAACATACCACAGCACTTAAGTATGGGACACTTGTGACTGCTTCAAATTTGATGCTATATTTATCCTTCAGCTAAGAAAAACACAAGTACAGCCTTACATAACAGACTCAAGGATGCTGCATGGACAACGGGCGCTTGGGCTGTTTTTCTGAGCTTTTTAAAGTTTTAGAATTAATGGTGGCAACATTTTTATCACGTATGAAACGCTGTTATTGGCAACCATGAAACAGACTGTAACTTTGTAACAACAAGTGAGACCTGCCCCGACTCCCTTGGTGAACTCCCACAGCCTGTGGAGTTACTTTTTAGGAGCAAATGATGCTTAAGCTTGCTTCTAAAAGCCTTTCCTTAATACTTGCCCAGAAAGAACAACAACAAAACAAATAGCCATATGACCTTAACTCATTCATTTCTTGACCTCTAAACAAGTAGAGGTCAAGAAACTATATACAGTAGATATGCAGCATCTAAAATTCTGTAACAAATAGGGGGAATAAGGTCCAGCAGAGACCTGACGGGACCTGAAAGAGGCCCTTTAACTGAAACATGTACTCTTTGCATCGTCACAAATGTTCTCAGTGCATATATGTAGTGACTTGTTATCAGCAGGAGACTGACCATCTGGTTTATCGGGGTCACGGTTCAGCACAGCATAGCGTGGTAAATCAATCCCTTCCTCCTGCAGGATGCGATACACCTCTCTCCTGTCAAAATCAAATGAAGAAACAAAAAGAGGAACAAGCACTGGCTGTTTATTTTCACATATCCTGATTCTCTTCACGTGTATTTAGCTCAAATGATGGAAGTAGATAGTTTCAGTAAAAGAGCGCACCTGTCCTGTATGTAATACTGCATATTCAGGTCATTGATGAGCAGAGGATTTCTTAGTTTGGCATAGCTCACGGCCTTATCCAGCGGAAATCCTGTTTTACACAAACATGCAGAGAAACCTGAAACAGACTCTTAAACCATAATCTTCACTATAAGACAGCCACTCAGCTCAGTGTGCGAATGCTTGGGAACTTTATAAGATGATAAACACAGCAGAATGTGTGCTACGTCACACAAACATCATCAATATGTGACGAAGCAGGGAAGCAAGAAGCACAATGAGTCTGTTGTGTTTTTGCATGTGTGTTTCAGCTGGGGAGGGCACTGTACCCTTGGAGTGGAAGGAGATGAGGCAGTCACAAAGAGGCCATTTGTCCACGGGCTCGTTGAGGATTACGTCCTCTGGGAAGATGACCACAGTGATGTACTCGAACCTGCAAAGCCTCTCCAAGATCTGGGTCATCGGCTTGGACTTTGACTTCTTCATCATGCAACAGATCCCCACGACAATCTGTCGCTCTGGGGGCTGAACGAGGAAGAGGAGAGCACGCCGGTTAAACTTTCGGCTCTACGTACATTAACTGAAATCAACAGCAAATCTATTCTCTAAAAGTGCATCTGTAAAAAGACTAAATTATTTTTTTTTTAATATCACCAACTCTGTGACCTTCATTAAGTTCTAAAATTTACTTTACTTTCTATCCCCTGTCAGCATCTGTCCACCTCACTAATCCATGCATAGCTACATGTATTTAATCGAAGCTAAATACAAACTATGGTGGCTTTTAGAAACTTCTCATCTCTTTACATGTATGCATCTGCTAAAGAAATTAGCTAATTATACTAAACTGTAAAACCTAACATAAAGGAGAGCTCTATTTTATATTTGCATCAAGTATCACTACGTCCAAAGTCATGCTAAGTCCTAATGAATCAATGACTTGATTATTTTGAAGTAATCGACTGGTCAAAAGCCATGGATATACTGGTCACTACGGCTGCCATGGTTACAACATGATAGCTTAGAGCTTCCTGCTGCTGACTAATCAGTGACAATCAATTGTGACGGGAGAGTCACCCACCGAGTCTGTGTCTTCGCCGTCCTCATACAGCTCCATATCTGTCCTTATGCTATCTTCCAGGACCTCGCTCTCATCGTCCTCGCAGCCCACGAAGAATCTGGGAGCGCCACACCGGCTCTCGCCCGGGCTGTTGGGCTCTGACATCACAGTCCCCCACGGCAGCCCTCAGCATCCCGCCGCGCCATCGTACACCAACACGCCACCGGAGCCAGGCCTGGGGAGAGGGATGGGACTGCTCTGCCGGGGAGACGCAGCAGAGACGGTGGACGAAGGCGGGCAAGGCAGAGCGGCAAGGCGAGACTGAACAAAGGGCACTCCAGCATAAAAGGTTTTGTAGGAAATTATGGTCCAGGCCGGTCCTCCGTGGTGACGACTTCACTCGAGCATTTCATTCTTCATTCAGCAAACTCACGTGTTAAACAGCTCGCTCGTATTTCACAAGAGTCTCCAGCAACGAGCTACGGCTCCACTTGTGTAATGACGGTCCCGTCGTCCATTTGTACGCAAACTTGACAGTCCTGCAACAAATGAGAGCACAACATGAAAGCTACACTTATGAGATTGTGCTTCACAGTGCAGACCAATGCTCATCTGCACTGCCTGTAGTCTGTTTGTTACCAGGTTACAAATATTAGCTGTTATAAATGTCACACTATGTTTAGCTCATGATTTCATTTCACTTTCGTGGTGGTCAGCATGTCCTGGAAGCGTTGTTCTAATAAGCCAATTTGCTGAGTGTGCAAAAACACATAGAAACTCTTTTTTTTTTTTACCAACATTGAAACAAGATTATTAAATGAATCCAGACATGTTAAACTGACTAAATCCTTTGTTCATTCCCCCACAGGCCCAATATTCAAACAGTGGTTTGATTTAAAAGTTTTCATTTTAGTCTTTTAGCTCCATAACAACTTTGTGTTTATTAGAAAAATTAACATCAAGCCTAACGCTCCAAATCTCACCCGATATTAAGCAGAATTAGCCTCGTCATTACTGGATTACACATTAAAGTGACGCTGCAGCCTGGTGCTGGCCGTCAGCTCTGTTCTGCCCAACATAAGCCGGTCACGGGCAAGGGAACGTCAGCAGACCACAACTCCTCATTACTCCCTGGCGCACTAGATGACACAGCTGATCAACAAACCACTTCAGCAGCAGGCACAGTCACTCAGGCAAAAGCTGCAAAGGCTCCCAATGAGAGTACGAACCAGTACTCGATTACACAAATGCCTGAGGATTTCAAAGTCAGGGAACACACACAAAAAGGCCAAGCTCTCTCTGCAGAGTGTGGTTGTTTATTTTAAGCCTCCAGTGACCTGAAAACTCACTGCTCTTACGTAACGGCTTTCATTAATTAACACGACAGCAAGCAGAACGCCACAGAGATTTTGTTGTTGTTCAATCGTTTTAGGGACAGCTAGTTTGCAGCTCGGACTCCCCTGGAGTTGTTCTGCATGCTCACAATAATCCATACTAATGGATTCCATGGAATACTATATTATAGTATACAATACTATGGAATCCATACTAATGGATACTGATCTTCACTGGACATAATGTGATGGTAATAATGCCCTTCAGTTTGCCACCATCTTAAACACGCTGTTTAATCTGCCTGCACCATCCTTTTAAAACAGCTTTTTCTTTTTTAAATTGGAAACTTTAAAACAGCAGGGTGAACCCAGATGACCATATAAGGAATATCAGCTCTTACTGACATCACATAGAACCCATTCAAGAAAAAAGAAGCATTTGAACTGAGTATTCAGAGCATTTCTTATATTGAAAAATATACTGGGTACTGGTTTTAAATCTATATTTGTGGACATGTGGTAAAAAACAAAATCACAATTTTCTGGGTGTCCTTGTAATGTTTTATAATAATAATAATAATAATAATAATAATAATAATAATAAACTGAGCTGTGTACTGTTACAAAAATTAAGCTAATTAAAAAATAGGGACAATCTTTGAACATTTTACACATGAAATATTAAGATAATAATCCACAAACAGATACCCACAGAGGTACTCACAGATACACATTTCAAAGACAGCTTTGCATGACTGCAGCACCTGTCGAGCCTGTTTTGATGAATACTGCATTTCTGCTGAAATTCACTCTCACGCTTTCATTATTTAAATTAAACTGTTTTCATACCAAAGTGGATGAGTGTGTGAGAGCCTGAGCATTAATCTGCTCCTTTCACCTGCTTACTCCAGCTACCAGCAGGGCTGCAGTTCCCACTGAGAACACCAAGGTCATCAAGTCCTTTGTTTTTTTTTCATAAGACTATTGAGGTGATTTAGTCTTAGTTTAAATTCCACAGTTTAACAACGAGCTGCTGTGAGCTGAACCCTGCTGCCCCTCATTTTACACAGGTTTTTAAATGTGACAGAGCTTTAGTTTTCATTACTGATTTATTTGACAATTTTCCTTAACTAGTCCATTTCTACGGCCTGAAACAGGACTGTCTATAACGGTCCTGTATAAAAAGAATGCTCCAAATCATTCCCAGTGATATGTAAAGACCCCGAATATTAAAAAAAACATGTAGGAAAGCTTTAAGCCTGGGAATACGTTTCGTTTTTAAATCTACAAAGATAAAAAAAAATACTGTTGTTGCTTTTTGTTTTGGGGGCAATGAACTGAAGTCATTAATAGATTATTCAGAGCAATTCTAATACTGATGCAAGTATTAGCACCACTAACTCCGGCTGGGAGGAGGAAGCTGGCTCAAATTCAACAAAGCAACCAACAAAAGAATTCAATTCAGCATTATTATGTTTCTTCATAGTTGCCATTTTCCTAATTTTTGGGATTTGCCAAAATTAGAGACTCCCCAATCTGTTTAGATAAAACTCTTTTCATATCAGTGAGTTTCCAGCTTCCTTTAAATGTTTAATGGGGAGCCAAGGCACTCGACAGTGGAGGTTCACACCACTTAAACGACATTGTAAGCCTAAGACTGTGTGTAGATACTTTTTACTGCCAAATGCTGATGTTGCTGATAGCAGCACAGCTGAAGAGAATATAAACCTTCGTTTCTTCTCTATAAAGGGAGCAAAGGTTCTCCTCTTGACTTGGTTTTATTTATTTTTTGAGCGGGCGTGATAAATTGAAAAATTTCCTGACAAATCTTCACCCCCTGTGATCAGCAGATGGTTATGTATGGAAGCTTTGAGATAAACTGCTGCTTAGTAACACTGATTGTATTACCAATAAGTTAGCCTATAAAAAAAAGAATAAACCAATATGTCTTAAACAGGTGACACTTGAAGTACAGCAAACAATACTGATGTTCAATTTCTGAAGAGAAGAAAAAAAGGGCAAAAATATTTCTTGGTCCCTTCTAGTGAAATATGAGAAGTTGATGCTTTTCTTTGTAATAACTGATAATAAACACGATGTCGTTCGTGCCAGTCTGTTGTCAGGGGAAACTAGACCTTTGTCAGGTCATGTTTTCAGTTTATAGACAAGCTATTAGATGATTTACCCACCATCAGCTGCTGCTCTGACCTAAACAAATGAATTTCAGTATCACATTAGACATATTTAATGAGACAAGTACATTTAGTCGGGTATTGTACTAAAGTACACCTTAGATACACTTACAGTTCTACTCTACTGTATTTTGTGAGTATATGTTGTACTTTGTGCTCCACTCGAATAATTTTCAAGTTATTATTTTGCTGACCTGTGATCCAAGATTATACTGGCAAATAGCTCGCTCTGCATTTACTTTACACTGTACTTGTATTAATGCAGTTCTGCTTAACGCTGTAATTTCCCACTGCAGTGTTGCTACTTTGTTCCTCAATGATTTAAATACCAGTTTTGCACAATAGTGGAGAAAGTATGTATACAAAACTATTTCCAGCGCCCCTTTTCATGTAATATCATCGTTACAAGGGCACAGCACAGGATATCGAAAATCAATTTGAATGAAAGTAATATGTTTGAATATAGTTTTCTTATTTACAGTGGGCTCCACCAAACCGGTTCTTGGTTCTGTGTGTCAGTAAAAACAACCTGCTCGCCCCTGCTTTACCGACACAGCTAAACACAGTGATACTAACTACGTGAAGAGATTGCATTATTAGCATGGAGAAAGACGTTTTAGTGGCTCGGGTTCGAGTTGGAAGAAGGCCTGATGGGTTTAACTACATGAATATAACACCCAAGGCGGGAGAGAGCCAACTGACGGACAGCTCGCATGAACGACCCCTGACATGTAAGGGTCCGACTTTAAATACCATTGTATGCCAAAAGGACTTGTTGTCCCGAAATGTAGGCTACATAAACGTGACTCATTATTAATATCCATATTTAAACCCCAAACCGCGAAAGCTGGTTGAATACAAAAGCCTCACTCGGCGAAGAAATTATCGTTAGGTGCCGTTACTTTTCTCATTTTTCATTTTGACATTTAGCTAATGTTAGCATTCAGCTAGCTGGCTCGCCAATGTAAACAAGTCTCCCCAAGGCCATTCTGTCTGCATCTGAAGCACAGTCCAACCAGCCCGGCAACTATCGGTGGTAACGCCTAACACCAGCTACATGCCAAGCACGTTCCCGTTCTCAGGGCTTCAGGACAAAAGTGTGAACTCACGGTGTTACTGGAAGATTTACCACTGCCATCGGCTCTCTTCCGTCCCTTGACAGTATGCATGTGAAACCAATCTTTTTATTTTTCTCAGGTTGACATAGGCCGATGAGCGTGTGAATCAGCCAATCAGAAAAGCGAACTTCCTGGGAGGCGTAACGTAAAAACAAATCACGTGTGCCAATGAGGGACACTCAGCCCAACGAAAAAAAAGGATCGTTAGCGTCCTCTAGCGTTGATACCAATAAATCATATTACACCCCATGAATTAAGAAGGGGATGTCGCTCAGGTTGATATGTGTGTGAAGGCAGACCAGCAAATACTTTTGTCAATTATCTTAAAGTTTTTTTTTACCTTAATGAACTCTTTTTATGTTTTTTTTCCAGAGCGTAAGAGGAGGAGGCAAATGTTTTTTAGAATTTCAAAACAGTTAGTTAGCCTGTCTGATAAGATTGAAATATTATGTGATATTTACTATAGTATTTAATTTTTGAAGCAGTGGTTATTTTTACTGGACCAGCGAGGATTCTGGGTAAAACTCCATGGATGAGGACTTAAAAGGACTCAAAAACATCTCTGATGGACAGAGTCTCCCGCCCCATGCATATAAATGCTGCTGAACTGCAGAGCTGCTTCAGTGCCAGACTGCTGCATCCTCGATGCATGAAGGAGCGTTTCCGCAGGTCCTTCCTCCCTGCAGCTGTCAGACTGTACAATCAGAACTGCTCCCAACAAACATAGATGTTTACATCAGTGCTGTAACTTGGCACTATTTTATCAACCGATTCACACTATAACCAGGAGTTGCCTCTTATCTGTATTTAACTTTAGTTAATTTAATAACAGTACAGTACTCTGTTTTTGGTAACCATTGTCCTTGATGTAAATATGTAAAAATTGTGCGTGTTTCTGTTCTGTGTCCTGTTTCTTTGTATATGTGTCTTTCTTGCTGCTGTCACACCCAAAGTTCCCTTTGTGGGACAATTAAAGGATTATTCTATTCTATAAATGTCAGCCTCTTTCTCTTGTCACAGAAGAAGACTTCCAGCAGGAGAGTAGCCTTACATGCTCCTGTCACTACTCTTGTTGGCAGTCTTTTCCCCACTCCACTGGTACCTTTTGTGGACAGAGATTAGAGGAGGCTGCTCCCTCAACCCCAGACCTCTGCTTTTCAAAAAGCAGGAATGGGAAAGAGGACTGCTGGGAATCCAAACCCTTTACTCCTCCATAATGAGAAGCATGAAAGAGAGCTGCACAGAGCTGGTAAGGGCAAAGAGGAAGAAGGTGAGTTTTGGCTAAAGGTCCCACCCTAAACTTCAGGTCTCAGGTCAACAGGCAGGAACACAGAGGAGAACTACTGGGAACAGTAAGCCTCGACCTCAGGCCTCAACTTCACAAACGGGAATGGGAAAAAGAATGATCTTCTTCAGTTCCTGTCCTAACGGAGGGTTCTAGGAGAGGCCCTTTGGGTGCCTGTTGTGGGCTGATAATACAAAGTGACAAACATGTTTGATCTACGAGTGGAAAACTGGAAAACCCTTTGTGATTGGCAAGGTTTACAAGGTTTTAGTATCTAGCAAATACCTGTTCCTCTGTAATCTTGGAAGCTGGTTTCTGAATCCAGCAGGACCACTGAAGCCACAGGCTGCTTTCTCATGAGTCTGGCTGGGTTGGCAAGCCACATGCACCGGGGCTTTTTTAACATTTGTCTCTTTTTTAATTGATTTTGTTGTAAATAAAAGTACTAATATTTAATATAATTTTCATATTCTGTGGTTCTTATAGCTTGTGGAGGTCAGTGTCTTGTTCTACAGCACTTACTGCTGATGGGATCTAGCGTCAGCTGGCCTTATACTTTCTGAGGTACTGAAATAAAACTTTGTTCCTTCACACTCACAACTTTGTGTAGTCAGTTTGAGCATTGGACTGCTCAGACTGTCCAGGCTCACGGAGAACATGGAAATTCCACATAAGGCTGCTGAATGAAGGCATCAAGCATGAAACCCAACAGGAGTCAGGACAGGAGGACATACAGAAGATGATCTAAAACCATATATGTTTTTTTTAAAAAGTATGAACTTTTTGCAATTTTGCTTCTGTGCACCAGCGCAGTGAATTTTAAATCAATCAAGGTGTGATTGAAGTGCAGACTTTCAGCTTGAATTCAAGGCTTTTAAAAACACCTTCCAGGAATTAGAGATGTTTAATCCCTTCATTTCAGAGGTTCAGCCTTTTTAAAAGGTGACCCTGCACTCTTGGAACAAAACCTCCGTCCTGCCGCTGCTGTTGATGTGAGGGCCAGCTTTGACGTCAGTGTTTCTCTGAGCCACTGTGTGCAGACAGGACCCTGTAACCACGGGATACTCGGTTACATACTTGTGTCCAGGCCAATGGGCGGTTGCAGAGGACTGCTATGAAAAGAGCATTTTATTAACAGCAGGCTCAACAGGGTGGTAACAAGGCTCTTCTGTAAGCGAACGTGCAGAGGAGTGGGGGCGCCCACATCCACAAATATTGCTGGTAAAAAATAAAACTACCTTTTAGTTGTCAGTGTACAGAGTAAAACGGGCTGTCAGGTGAAGAGACATCTTTTGTCACACACACTCAAATAAATCTAAATGATCGTATTCTCTTTCACTACTACGAGCGTCTGCCACAAAGACCCTCTGTGAGGAGGCCTCTGCTGCCCTCCACCCTCATATGGCTTCCATTTGCCGAAGTCAGGGGCGTTACACTCTCTGTGACTTACAGCAGTAGGTCAGCGCACGTCAAGAGGTTTCATTATGAATGCAGATCCAGTCTTTGTGCCGCTGGACACCAGCCTGCTGCTGCTGTGCTTCCTGTCTCCAAGTCGCTGAACAAGATGATGGATTTCCTCTTTTTATTAGAAAAACACAATCAGTGTATCCTACCGTGGATTTGGAGATCATAGCACAGGTTGATTGCAACAATAAGCTTCAGTTCATCACTGATAGAGATGATATCTTGAAATGAGCATTAAAAAATCCCCCAATAATGATTTAAATATCTGACACCTCAGAAGTTTAATTCCACTAACTGACTGTTGTTCAGAAACACCAATTAACCATCTGTTCTATTATAATTTCACTATAATATTCTTATAAGGATTCTGGCCATCGCAGTGAACCAATGGAAAGTGAACCAGTTCCCATAGACTCTAGTATTAAAATGTCAAATGTCAACTGTTCAACGGGTGAATTTTTTTTTTTACGAGATAACACAAGGTAAGATATTTGATTTGTCCCAAAAGTTCACAAGTCTACCATTTGGATACTGGTTAAGCTTATTGGTTTAGCTGTGGCCACTTTGATGGGTGTAGACTAGCTAACAGCTGTTTTCTAGGCCTTTTTCCATGAAATTGCGGCTCTGGGCCTGCTGTTGGTTGATTTTTTAAAATGAATGATAGAACAAATGTTTGACATATTGTGGAAGAAGATTTCTGCTTTTTGGTGAGTGAAAGTTAAGCATTATATTTGTATCTTACTTAGCTACTCTGTTTATGTGTGTCTGTGCATGCACCCTACATGGACGCACCACTTGCTAACCATTGTTAGCATCAGCTAATAGCTTAGCACTCCACCCTTTCTTCCAAACATGCAGCCATTTATGGCCGAAACAAAATACCAGGTCAGAAACGTATTTGTGAATAATCAGGTCTGCGGTAGCCATTAGTGATATCGTTATAAAATTACCTGAAATCATTTATGTTTATTCATTACTGTGCCTGTGTCTAAACAGGTAGAGTGACTTCCTCATTTATATTTTTTGCATATACTAGAAAAAAAGAAATAAAATAAAAATAAATACAGGTGAAAATTGTGCTAGTTATCCAAAGGGTTCCCTTTATGAAGAAGCTAGAGTAGCTTTAAGCTATTTTGCCACTACCTGTAAACACATCCTGTTTGGCCCACTTCAATGAGTTTGGGGTCAGAAAGTCATACAAAACACTTATAAGACTTCTTGTAAAGGGTGGGGACACATGTCTCAACAGTAGTGCCTTGATAGAGTAATCAGTGACTCTGGGAGTGGACCCAGCAGTGGTCTGGCTGAGGGAACTTGTGTTTTATTAGCTGTGATTTTGGCCCAGCAGAAGAAGGTCTGCTCTGTCCTCCACAGGACACGCAGCTCTGTGACAAACACCATAAACAGATTAACTACCCAATCTCATTTAAACGGGAAGGTAGCTGGATGTTTAAAATGATATATTGGCTGACAAAACTGTGACTACACTGTCATGATGACACATTAAAAAGTATTTTTAGATTTAGGAAACAGTCTCCATCTATCCCTCAAGCTGGGGTCCTCTACCAGAGGCCTGGGAGCTTGAGGGTCCTGCAGTATCTTAGCTGTTCCCAGGACTGCGCTCTTCTGGACAGAGATCTCTGATGTTGTTCCCGGGATCTGCTGGAGCCACTCGCCTAGCTTGGGAGTCACCGCACCGAGTGCTCCGATTACCACTGGGACCACCGTCACCTTCACCCTCCACATCCTCTCCAGCTCTTCTCTGAGCCCTTGGTACTCCTCCAGCTTCTCGTGTTCCTTCTTCCTGATGTTGCTGTCATTGGGATCGATCACTACGGCCGTCTTCTTCTGTTTGTCTACCACCACTATGTCCAGTTGGTTAGCCACCACCATTTTGTCCGTCTGTATCTGGAAGTCCCACAGGATCTTATCTCGGTCATCCTCCACCACCCTTGGAGGCGTCTCCCATGTTGACCTCGTGACTTTGCGGCCATACCTGGCACAGATGTTTCTGTATACTATGCCGGCCACTTGGTTATGGCGTTCCATGTATGCCCTGCCTGCTGGCATCTTGCACCCTGTTGTTATGTGCTGGATTGTCTCAGGGGCATCTTTACACAGCCTGCACCTGGGGTCTTGCCTGGTGTGATAGACCCCAGCCTCTATGGATCTTGTACTCAGAGCTTGTTCTTGTGCTGCCATGATTAGTGCCTCTGTGCTGTCTTTCAGTCCAGCTTTGCCTAGCCACTGGTAGGATTTCTGAATGTCAGTCACCTCTGCTATCTGCTGGTGGTACATACCAGGAGCCTGTCCTTCCATGATGGTTCCTCTTCTTTCTTGAGTTTCTGCTGCCTGAGGTATTCACTGAGCACGCGGTCAGTTGGGGCCATCTTCCTGATGTATTGGTGGATGTTTGTTGTCTCATCCTGGACTGTGGTGCTGACACTCACTAGTCCCTGGCCTCCTTCCTTCTACATATTTATATATATATATATATATATATATATATATATATATATGTATATATATATATATACACATACACATATATACATACATATATATATATATATGTGTGTATTTTTATTTTTTGCACTGCATTTAAAAACCCCCCACATGAGTTCAATCATCATCAAATGTGCCTGACCCAGATTTGGTAGCGTCCCTCTAAGAAGATGATCAAGAAGATGCCTAATGCTACTTTGGGCTGCCTGTTTTGGACTCCTCCCGGGATCAAACTGGGGATCTATTGATCACACAAATGTGAAATAAAACGTTTCCTTTTATTTTGATGTGGTGTGCACATAGTTTTCTTTTAGTAAATGTTCTCCCACTGACTAAACACTTTGTGTTCCTGTGGACTACAGAGTCCTTGGCCAAAGTCACTTCATGCCGGTGTTTGTTTTTCCTTTTAAGCTTGATGCTGTAAACTCTGCAACACCTCAGTTCCTAAAAAAATCCAAAAATAAACACAAAACATCAAATTTAACTTGTTCTGTTTGACCGGATTAAATTTTAGACTCCAACAAGAGATTTGTTGTAGTTCCACTCTTCCACATAGCAAGCAAAAATAAACAGGCTCTGCTTCCAGGAGAAGTTCTCCAGGGGGGGTTTCTAACAAAAGCACTGGAGGGCAGACTTCCTGACTACAGCTTCTCAGGTCTCAAAAGATCAAATGGAAGTAGCTCGAAACCCATCAAACATATATAACAGCTGTGTCTGTGTTAAAGTAAAACATTCATTGAGGACAGGTGAAGCTTTATCAGCTTTTTCTTTGCTCTTTGTTTGAAATGCAATATCAGCTCACATAGTGAATAAAACAAATACAACTAAAAAATGAACAAACGCTAAAAAAAGCTTCATAAGGGCTTCCCTGCTGAAACACTGATGGCTATTTCCTTTAACACAGGAAAACAAGGACGAGTTGCAAACTAAAGCCGCTCTACTGAAACTGTGATTTAAAAAAAATTAATGTGAAATTTATTCTCCAGTTTGTCAAATTCAAAAGGTTTGAGGCTCCTGGTTCTGGACTGAACCAGTACCAAAGACATGGTCAGTTGTAGCTAGAACCAGCACAGACAAAGAGTGACTCACACTAGGTGATCTGTACCGTGGTCAATGAGACAACCTGCTGATCGCCACCAGAGCAGCGCCCTCTCCCAGATCAGCTGATCTGAGTGCACAAGAGCGTTTGACCTGCAGAGTCCAGTTCGTAGAGTACAGTGACCATTTGATAAGGTGGGCCCGGCATGTTCAGTTGGACTCAGGCATGGTCTCTGTGCACTGTGCCATCTGCACCTGCCGA
Organism: Simochromis diagramma; assembly: GCF_900408965.1. Taxonomy (NCBI): domain Eukaryota; kingdom Metazoa; phylum Chordata; class Actinopteri; order Cichliformes; family Cichlidae; genus Simochromis; species Simochromis diagramma. Next base: position 68,713 of record NW_024387277.1, on the reverse strand, counting down.
CTGATCTCCAACAGCAGCTGCTCCATACAAATGTGTTTTTAATCACCACATGAGAGACTATAGTGTCTCACCATTTCTCTGTTAGGGCACACATGCATAAATTGAGGCCCAATCCACATGCACAGGTATTTTTGTAAGCATTGCTTTTTCTTTGCATGTTGGCCTTTCTTCTCTTTGGGAAATATTACGGTGTGATGTTCTGCCTGAGAAAGAGTCGGTATAACTCAGCTGGTAGAGTGTGAAGGTTTGGATTGTTTCCACAGGGGATCTACTCACTCACAGGTCACCACCTCCTACAAAGCTGTTACATGTTAAGTGGCCTGGTACTTATACAGTGCTTTCTGCTCAATTTGCACTCTGAACTGGACTCAAATAGAGCCTTGAGTGCTCAGTTTTATTTCAGTCTCAGCAAAGTGGCGTACATACACAGAGAGGTGAAGACAAAGCAAACTGGTTTATTCTGTGTCATGCAACTCTCAGACAACAGCACTGTCTAAGGTGGCCTTTGCAGTGAAAGGAGCTTATGAATAAAGTTAAATGTCTCCTGATCCCCAAGGATTGAACCGAAACTCTGTCATCGATCCATGATGTGTGTGTGTGTGTGTGTGTGCTCAGAGACGACAGAATTACAATTATAATGTGCCTGTAACAGCCGCAGGTGCATGAATATCTCACAGTTTACCGTTATTCTTATGTCACTGCATTACAAAGCTGCTTCTTCAGGTTGATGACAGTTTTCCAGCGTAGGGCTTGAGTCTTACAGTTTGGTCATCTTACCTCACTCTGGGTCCAGCATTAATAGCCCAACTTGTAGACACACCTCGTTCCAAAGACTGTGGATAAATAGCCTAAAAATGGAAAACTCTAAACATGGAAAACAGGGACAAGTGCTGAAACTCCGGGCATACAGGCGCAGCCGGGGCCTCCTCCCCCTCCTCTTTGAAGCAAAATCCAGGCAGTCTGGTTACAGTACACCATTCAGATTCAAATCCAGTCAGGCCAGTGCTCCCACTCTGCATCCATCAGCCTCCCATCACAGCATTCATACACCTGAGCAGCAAACTGTTAAAATCATAATTTGTGTTGCTGGAGGAAAAGAGTATTACCATCATTACTCAAACTCAAGCTAGATCCCAATCATGAGTGTCAATGGCACCAACACATTAGCCATGTGAACGCTCTGTAATTTCTGCCCTACGAGCAGTGAAAGAGCAGCTTTGTTCCTAGTGTAGAGGTCCTTTTTACTTTTTCAGGAGTGAAATCAAACACAGAGAAGGTGGGGGTGAGGCCTGATGGCAGGGTCCGTTAATGAGTCCAGGTTTGACGTCAGGACAGCAGAAAACCATAAGGAATCTGTAGGGTGCCATTATTCACTTCATCTGATTAAAGGTTTAGTTTTTTATCAGAAATCCTGCTGTGTGAAATATTTGGCTCAGAAATACCCTCGCATTTACTGTCACTTCATCTCTGAGACACTGCGTCTGCCGAACACGTCTGATTGTGAACATCAGCTGAAGAATATCACCAAGTCATTTTCACCATGTCTGTGGGATGCTGCACATCCTTTCAGCTCCACCCATTTCCCCTCTACACTCCCATCAAAGGAATCACGAACCAACCTAAAAACCCTGCACTGTTCTTTCAAAATAAAAGCATGGCATGATTCTGTTTTACTTTCTTTATAACTATGACACTTTTTTGGACACAAGTTAAAGTCCAGAACATACAATAACGTTAAGTAACTAAAATAAGCTCGCTGACCCCCTGATTGAAGTGTTACAAATCATACTTGAATAGTAATGCCAATATTATTATTTTAAGACAACAACACAGCTTTTTTTTGCCGTTTTAAGGGCTCATAGTAATTACATCACCACTTGTCCAAAACCATGTGGGACAGCTTATAGGTTTCCATGTATCATCACATGAACTTCTTATGTTTCTATTATATTCATAATGAAAACAAATCCATGCAGTGAAATGTGTGATTATGACTAAACCTGGAGTGCAGAGATAAGTCCCACTACGAGAGTTTTTATCAGTTCTTCTAAAATCATTTTACTGTGGCTGAAAAACTTCATCAGCAGCAATCCTGCCTCTGAGAAGCAATTGAAGTCACCATCTGCTCCATGTGCTCTTACTTTGAAAGCAGGTATCAGACCTGTCCAGACCTCATTCTGAGCAGCTTGATGGTGGCGTGCCCCCCCTGAGGTTTGACAGCCAGACCTGGTTTCAGGCTCCTTCCTCTGCACACAGCTGAGCATCCTGAGCTCTCTGCTCCTGCTGTTCGCCGGGACTTTTAAACTCTCAGCTTGGAGCTCAAGAAGCACACCGTGAAGAAGGATTTAACAGCCACAGGTGTGCCAGTCTTTCTACAACAGGTGAGTAATTTGCTTTTTTGCAAGACTTTTTCGGGCATATTTTCTGAGGAAGGATGGATGCTCTTACTCATGCATATATGTTATTTGGGTGCTTTTCCTTAAATCTTATTTTCACAACAAATTCTGTGTTTTTACATCATAAACTATACCTGTGAAAACCCGAGATAAGTTCAAGTCTATTTAACCTTCTGGTGCTGATCTGCATACTTGTATTTAGTGTTGTCTTCATTATATATCTGTATGTAAGAATTACAGAAAATATCACTAAAGGAAGATACGTTATCTCACAGTAAACATTTAAACAGCCCTGAGATAAATTACATATAAATAGCTCAGAATGTTACAAGTATTAGCCCAGAATTACAGAAATAAAGAAATCGTTTGATGTATTGTTTGCTTGAAATATCAGCAGTATGGTAAAAATGGCCTGTATTTGTATTTGTATTTGTATAGCGCTTTACTTCGTCCCTAAAGACCCCAACGCGCTTTACACTACATTCAGTCATCCACACACACAAAAAATCATGACCATAAATAAGAATAACAGTTTTTTTTGTCACCCCAGATGTTATGTCAAGTATAATCAAATCAAAAATGTAACAGATCGCTATGTCCACAGTGTAAGACAGGCAGGGGTTATTCCAGGACTTTTGCCTGTGGCATGGAGGAGGCTGTGAAAAAATCCCAGGTTTCAGGAAGTATAGTTCTCCTACCTGAAAATGGATCAATGTGAGGATTGTAATTCTGGAAAAACCTAAACATGAAGATGCTGCTGTCACGTAACAATGTAGCGACGCTTCAACAAATCTGGTTACAACTATAACCGTGCTTACAACAAGTGATGACATCACTAACACTGGGTTGGTTGAGGCTCTCGTCTTTTTTATGTGCTGCCGTTTTTTGGTGATGCGTTTCCTTCAGTATGATTCAGCTGTCATTCATGGCCTCTGCAGCCTTTTATTACTCCTGTTCATGGATGTACATCTTTAAGTGCTCTTTCTTAAAGCTCATTTTTTGATGCTTCGCCTCAGACCAGAAGAAGAACTGTGGCATTAAGTAGCACCAGTTCACTGACTCTTCGGCTCTTACTGGTGTTTCTGTTTTTCACAGTGCAACATGTTCATCCCTTTTTTCATGCGTGCCCAGTAATAAGTGTGAGAACAGCCTCTCTGGTCAGCTGGTCTGTTTTTAACTCTCAGAGTTTAGTGTGTTTGCTTTTAGGCAAATGAAAGAGCATTTAGACCAAAAATATTATCAAACTTATCAATTCTTCCTTTTTTATTGTTTACTGTAATTCAGCATCTGTCTGAAGCTGCAGCCTTTACAATTAGCATTTAGCATTAAGGTCAAAGAAAAGTAACCAGGAAAAGGATTTTATTTTATTTTTTATAACTTTTTATTTGTCAGTTTACAGTATGAGAATACAAAACTTACGGTCAGCATAGGAGACATACACAATTCCAGTAATAGCATCTTCTTACATCATGGTAATATTCAATTATTCAGTACAAAGGGAGTACACAACCCATTTTTCCCAGAGCTTCTTGAATTTCTCAAGCTCGAGTCTAAGGACAAAGGTAAGTCTTTCCATTCCAAAAATTTCTTCCACTACCCCACGCCATTGGGCCCTAGTTGGAGGGTCTGCCTTTTGCCATCTTCGAGTTATGGCCTTCCTGCAGCCAGCCAAAAGTATTTTCAAAGGAAAAGGATTTTAAACTGTCCTTGTTGACTTTGTAAAGCAGAGTGGTGGGTGGTGGGCCAAACCATCTTGTATGCATCTATACCTGGAAGCAGAACTCCGAGTCCATATTTGAACATTACTTAACGTCAGCTAGTTCACTGAAGAGCACAGTATTGGGGCTCAGCCATACCTATCTCACACCTTAATTTCCTCCCATGGTTGAACAACACAGTCATCACCTGTAACAAACATGACATTTTTACACCTGGTGCATCACATGAACGTTTTGCCTCATGTAAAGAAATATAAATTCAGTCGTTGTCCAGGATCAAAGGCCTGACTGGCCTCCCTCCATCACGTCGCACTCCGGTCTCCGGCCTGAATGTGAGCAGTGTTAGGACGCGATGGAAAGGGCGGACTCTGGAATCTACGCAGTGCTGTTTACACAGACCTGGTGTCGTCAGAGCTGCCATAACACAGGCTTCACAGGGAACAGATCTGGTCTTATGGGCCCAGTCTCTGTGGGAGTGGACCTTACCACAGCGGCTGAATGAATGCAGTGTGGAGCTGGCCACCAGCACCACTCACACAAACTCAGTGCTAATGAGCTGTCACTTAGCCCAGACATCGACCCTCCAGCTTTAGGGGTTCAAAGAAAGAAAGAAAAAAAGCATTATGTGAAATTCTGTGCTAAATCTGGACATCCAATCAGATCGTGCAGTTACTGCCCATTTGTTCACCAACTTCCTCCAAAAAGCCAAAAGCAAAAGTTTACCAGTAGAAAACATGAAGCACGGAGTAAATAATTAAAGTAGAAAATATCAAATGTCTATTTGTATGTGAGCCAGTTTAAGGTTTAAGGACAGGCTGAGCCTTTCACCGATCGTTTATACAAGAGCCATTTATTTATTTATTTGGCTCATGAGCAAGTTTGCTAATAATGTTGGCTGAACTAAGAGAAGCAGAAAAAATGATAGTGCTGTTTTAACGGCAGCCTCTTCCCGCTGCAAATGCAGCGATTCATTTACTCAGAACAGCAGCAGCCTCTGTTCAGAAAACAACAATCATTTTATTTAAATAAAAACCCCACAATGGTGGGGAGGGAAACAGAGAGAAACTGGCTTCTTTTTTCCACTGTAACCACGTTTCCAGGACGTTCCAGTGTGTATCTCTCTCACACACTCGGCCAAACAAATACAAATTTAAAAAAAAAGTATGTTAAAAATCAAAATGTCTCTTCCAGCGAACATAAAAAAAATCTTAGAAGTAAAGTTAAGTCTTGTGGGATTTGGCACATCTCAAATAAATAAATGAATAATCCAAAAAGTAGCTTTATTAATACTGAAATAAACAAGAAAAGAAGGTAAAATGTTCCCTCCAAACAAAACATGTAAATTCTAAACGCACAAATCAGTCCCTGCACGGTTCCACTGCTCCGCCCATCAAAAGGTCACCTGTGCGAATATATTGGTCACTGGACTGACGACTTACTACAGCTTTGTATTTATACATGAAATTTGGGGGGTTTATAATTTCCATTATCAGTTCAGATTAGCTGCAGTAGTTTTTGTTTCAGTGTAATTTTATTATTTTCAGTGTAAGTTTTATTATTACTGAATTATTATAAGTATAGTCTTTATCAGAGACAAAGAACCTGAAATCTTTCTGTGATCATTTGAATAAATGATCAGAACCAGCCTCTACAGCATCTCAGTACAGCACGTTTTACACACTCAGGCTATGGACTGCAGGAGGTAAGAAACTGAGGTTATAATACCTTTGTGGTCTCATTTTAATTGACCTGTTCTTCAACAGTTTAGATTAAGTTCTCTTTTTTCACTTCTAAAGGTAGGACATAAAAAAAAGGATTAGCATTTAACATCAGCGTCCAAGTGTGATGAAGACTTCGAGTCACAGTCGTGTTCCTGCTAATTTTCCTGTTTGATTTTTAGGATGAACATGATCCGGGGGACGGTGCTGATGGCTTTGTATGTGACTGTCACCTCAGCCACATATGATGTTTATGAGCAGCAGTCCTATATGGGTAAGAAGTGCAGCTTACAGTTTCTCTCCAGTGTCCTCATCAGTCAGCACTGGCGTGTAGCAGTCTTGTCTTTCTACACTGTGTGCATGTCTGACCTTCACAGACCCAGAGGATGTACTGAGTGTCATCATTCTCCTGGAGGGTCCACAGCGCCCTCTGCTGGGGGGAACGCTGATGTTACCGTGCCACTTTGAGGTGTGTAAATGGCAAACTACACCTTTGTTTTGTGTGCCATATAAAAGAAGGCCTTAGCCACCATGACATCATTAGCTTCAGCGTTAGCGTTAGGAGCACACGTGTTAACCACTACACAGAATGCAATAGATCAGTAATCTCAGCAGACCTGACATCAAAACAACAGTACAGCTGCTTAGTCAGCAAATAAAGTAACAGAAGCTTAGATTGAACCTGTCATATTACTTTAACTACCTGACATGTATGTACGTATGTTTGTGTCTATAAACCCTCGAAAACGTTTGTAAATGATGTCGCCTCTCATAGGATCACACTGTTGACGACCCTGGCGCTCCCACCATTTCCCCCTTGTCTCATCGGATCAAATGGAGCTTTGTGACTAAAGAAAAGGCCACAACCATCATTGTTGCCCAGGGGGGGAAAGTGCATATCACTGAGAACTACCAGGACAGAGTCCAGCTGGTAGCTTATCCTGGGACCCCGACAAACGCTAGCATCAGGATATCTGAGCTGCGTTCCAGTGACACGGGAGTGTATCGCTGTGAGGTTCAGCACGACATCGAGGACAACCACAGCATCGTGCACGTTCAGGTTCAAGGTATGAGTGACACATGATGTCTGCGAGGCAGGAGTTGATACCTTTTCTTTTGATTTTTTACTTTTATGTGATAGTGTTGACAAAATGACCAAAATTATATGGATTTTTTGGTCACATCGCACCATCGCTCTTTCTTATTGTTATCCCACTTTTTGTCTCTCCAGGCACTGTGTTCCACTACAGGGCCATCATGGGACGCTACAGTTTGACTTTTGAAAAGGCGAAGGCAGCGTGCACCCAGAATAGTGCAGTAATGGCTTCACCTGAACAGCTCCAAGCGGCGTACGATGACGGTTTTCACCAGTGTGACGCTGGCTGGCTCTCTGATCACACAGTCAGGTCAGCACCCACCCAAGGAGCAACTACTCACTAGTTTTATTTCCAAAATTTATAACATGGCCCTTCATAAAAGCAAGAAAAGAAACATATTTGAGAAATCTGCCAAAAACAAAAATGGCTAAATTCACTTTTTTAAACTTAAGTTTAAGCCAGCGCTGAGGTCAGAATTAACCAAGCAGAACAACATAGGACTAAAACTCATTTTTCTGTTCAGTAAAAAACTGTAATTTGGCATCTTAATCAAAAAAATGTTGATTAAGAGCTGGTAAAGTTTGGTGAGCGGGGATTATGGTGCGGGGCTGGAGTTGGCCCCGTAGTTCCAGTCAAAGAAACTCTTAATGCTTTAGAACAAGACATTTTGGAGTTTTGGGGGATGGCTCCTTCCTGTTCCAACATGACTGCGCAGCAGTGCACAAACCAAGGTCGATAAAGATGACTGAGGTTGGTGTGGAAATACTTGACTGGCCTGCACAGAGTCCTGAGCTTAACCTGATATGACAACTTTGGGATAAATTAGAACAGAGACTGCAAGACTGCAGATTATGATATCCCCAAATTACTTGTAATAGTTTATAGAGAGATATTATTTCTTTCCATTCCCACTTATGAAGCACCAAGCCTCTCCTTTCTTTCCTGGGCATGTTTAGCAGTTAATACAATTTGTCGTACTGGGAGTTTTCTTAAAATAGACATATTTTCCAGTCTGCTCTCAACTTCTTTGAAATGTGTTTTTAAAACACTTTACTGTGGATTTAAGGAAAAACGTGAAATCAATGAATTGTGGTCTGAAAGGACAAAGCTAATGTGAGCAGATCATAATGTGCTCATGTTAAACTTCTGTACAGCAGCAAACATGAGTTTAGTTTGCAGTGTTTTCTTCTTCACATTACTTTGTTTAACCACAGGTACCCAATCCAGAGTCCTCGTATGAACTGCTATGGTGACAAAGTAGAACTGCCTGGAGTCAGGACCTACGGCGTGAGGGATCTCAATGAGACTTATGATGTTTACTGCTTCGCTGAGAAGATGACAGGTACACTTTAATGCATTTTAAACTCATCCTTTCATGATTTGTATTCTTTATTTTTCTCACAAAGCTCTTTATCTGAGACAGGCAGAGTTTTCTACACTGCGACTGCAGAGAAGTTCACCTTCTCAGAGGCTGTGTTGGCGTGCTCTAATAAGGGTGCTCAGCTGGCCACTACAGGTCAGCTGTACCTGGCCTGGCAAGGAGGGATGGATGTCTGCAACGCTGGCTGGCTCGCAGACAGGAGTGTCCGCTATCCCATCAACATTCGTAGGCCACAGTGTGGAGGCGGGCTGATCGGGGTACGGACTGTTTATCTTCACGCAAACCAGACAGGATATCCTCTTCCCGAGTCTCGCTGTGACGCCTTCTGTTACACAGGTATCGCTCACACAATAAATGCACACAAGTGTGCATCTGTACTTTCACTAGCTTTGTATTGCCACATTTTACATGTGCAGGAAACAGTTGCATATTACTAGAACCTACATATACTAAACAGACTAAAGTACAAACCTCTGAATCTTTGAATCCTACAGCCCCAGAGATGCCACGGTTTCTCTGGGGCTGTAGGATTGTCATGTCCTGCACACACTGATCAAGAGAGTGTGATCAATCACCTGTCACCAGAGTTGGAGGGGCCTTCTGCTGACACTGGTCAGAAAGACAGTTCTGCAGCAGAAACCTCCTGGTGATTCCCTTGGTTGCTAGCAGCTTGCTGCACCAACACAAACCACAGACAGGGACTGTTTGTCTTCAATGTAAAAGATGCAACTGTGGAACAGAGCTTTTACTCTGAAGGCCAATAATTTCCCTTTACTGTTTGTGTGCCATTGTTTACAGTCTTATAACCGCTCGAAGGGTGAGCGGTTACACTTGCTTGCAGACAAGTTGAGATCTTATCTGCAAACTACGAACAACTGCAGCAATCTAAAAGTAAAGAGGGTTTCACCAACCAGTTTACCATTCAGAAGGTCACTGACTGGTCTCTAGCCACTGACATAATAACTTTCAGCCCAATTCTATTTTTTCTGCATAATCCATCATACAAAACTGAATCAAATGAAAAAAATGTTTTATTAATTTTAACTTTATGCATCAAGCAAACATTAAATGATATCAACAGTCTTTGACTTGAAGAAACGTGTTTAACATTTAAACCTATGTTCTGTATATTCCAGCATATAAAATAAAATCATGTTTTGTGTTTATACTCTTTCAAATAGATGCAAGTAAAACACAGTAAAAATGAATAGAATCAAAGACTCAGCAGCTCTTAAATCTATTGTCTGTGTTTGGCAGGAGTGGGGCGGGTGGAGGTTTGCCCACAGCGGTCATGTCAGTGGGAGGATCCGGAGATTTCTCTGTGAATGTCACGTTCCCGTGGCGGCGTGCTCGCTGCTTGCTCAGATTTGAAGTTTAATTTTTCGCTGTAGAAAGAAGTTTTCTTCCCACGCAGAGTGAACAGCAGACGCTAATGTTTGTGTCACTTTTTACTGAATCAAACTCAAAGTAATGTGATTACTTCCACGCTGTAAACGCTGCACGGTCGTACTCTCTCCTGCACTCCATATTATCCGTTGTTGATCTGCACACGTCTGTTACCATGGACGTCGCACGCTCGTACGTCGTTGTCATGAGAGACTCTCACAAACAAAATCACGTTTTAGTAACGCAGCGTGCTTACGGGAAAGTAACAGCAATCTAATTACTTTTTGTGACACTTTGACCACAACATGACATTTTGGGATTTTATATAAATAATACACCATATTGTAAGTTTTTCAATGACATGTGTATCATTGAATACTGTGAGTGGATAAGGCCTAATTAAAAGACTAGGGCTAGGGTTAGACTGGGTTAGACTGGGTTAGACTGGGTTAGACTGGGTAAACGGCTCCAGGGCAGATTCCCAGGCTAATGCGTTAGCCTTATGGCCTATAGGTGGCTTGCTCAAACCAGCTCCTCCAGAAGATTCTTTAAAAACTCACCTTTAGACGTCATCTCCTCTGTCACCTCCAGAATCGACTGATGAAGACGGCTCAGGCATGACAGAAGAGGGCAGCGGTGTGCCGCGAGTCACCACAGTGACACAGAGCCCAGAGGTGTTCTTCAGGAGCACGACGACAGAGAGTGAGGCTGCCGGAGAGGTGGAGACTATGATGCCTACTAACATGGACTTCACCTACACAGAAAGCCCCACCGACCCGCCTCTGGCTGAGCCGCCAAACATCACCGAGTCTGTCACTGATCTGATACAGTCAGCCACAGCACAGGCGGATGTTGGCAGGGAGCCACACAAAGGCTTTGTGATACCTCCAAGCGGTCAGTAAATGAGCCGCTGATGCATGCTATAATAACTGAAGAAGGACCAGAGAGATTCCCTAATAATGACGTTCCAGGATTTCAACCCACAGTAGTCTCTCCTGATTCCTCTACAGGCGTGGTCTTCCATTACCGTTCAGCTGCCGGCCGCTACGCTTTCACCTTTGTCGAGGCCCAACAAGCCTGCCAGAGTGTCGGAGGCTCAATCGCCACGCCTCAGCAGCTGCAGGCAGCGTATGAAGCTGGATACCAGCAGTGTGACGCAGGTTGGCTACTGGATCAGACTGTAAGGTAATTCTGGATTGCTATTCTGGAGCAAGTGAAGAGATTTCTGTTTTAAACCAGGTTTTATAGTTGTGTGCTCTCGTGTAGGTATCCTATCGCTTACCCTCGAGAAAGCTGTGTTGGAGATCTGGGAGATCGACCCGGGGTTCGATCCTACGGTCTGAGGCCAGCACACGAGAGATACGATGTGTACTGCTACACTGACGGGCTCAAAGGTGATAAAAGCCTAAAGTTTTAGTTATGACTTTGTAATATTGTATAGATTTTTGTTATTCACTGTCATGTGTTCCACAGGAGAGGTTTTCCACATTGAATCAGCTGAAGGTTTCACTTACAGTGAGGCTGTTCGTAGCTGTCAAGAGCAGAACGCCACAGCGGCCTCCACAGGACATCTCTATGCTGCCTGGAAAATGGGCTTTGACAAGTGCCGTGCAGGCTGGCTACTAGATCGCAGTGTGCGCTATCCCATCAACAATCCACGTGCGGAGTGCGGAGCGGGGAAAATAGGAGTGCACACTGTGTACAATCACCAGACTGGCTATCCTGAACTTGATGCCAGATTTGATGCTTACTGTTTCAGAGGTAATTCTGAATGTCTCTACTATTCATTAACCCTCTGAGGTCTAACTACACATTTGCTTTTTAAAACTATTCTCCCAATTTTGGCAACCAGGGGACAGAAAATTCATTTGTCTTTCTCCCAAACAGGGCTTCTTATATTGACGATTTATACCTTATACTTGACTCTTAACCACCATGATCATCATTCACTTACATTTTCACAGCTGACGTTCGGCTTATTGCAGATGAAACTGGACTGAACGTCACAGAAATCGAGGAGGCTCTACTAAATCTGACATCAGCTACCCATTTGTTACGACCTGGTGAGTTTCCTTCAGAGCATGACTGGATTACCCATTTGTTCCCGTTTGTTTCTAAGCTTAACTTTCAATTTCTGTTCTCAGCTGTTCCCTCCATATCTCCTCCTATCAATGTAGAGAATTCAGGCTCTGGTTCAGGCTCAGGAGACACTTCTGTAGTAGATTACACATCTGGAGGTCACTCTGGAGAATCGTCTGGATCTGGACAGCCATGTTTGTCTGCAGACGAGATTTTCTCTGGAGACTCCTCTGGTTCTGGAGATAAGGCTACTTCTGGAGATGGCTCTGCTTCTGAAGACCTCCCTTCCTCTGGCTCTGGAGACCTGGCTGGCAGTGCGCATGCTGACATACCCAGCGGAGAATCAGGTCCCAGCAGTACAGATGTTTCTGGATCAGGTAGTGGAGATGGGTCCACGATCAGTATTTGTTTTTCAGGCACTGACTCCACTCCTTCAGGCAAGGGCTCAGGTTCTGGAGGACCTCAAGAAGCTGGAGAGGGAAGCACAGAGATCCTTACTTTCCTTTCATCTGATGTGGGATCTGGAGTGCTGAGTGTTGGGGGGGGTGCGTCCTGGTCTGGATCTGGTTTCAGTTCTACAGAAAGTGGTTCTTCCACAGACATGTCCTCTGGTTTCATCACTGGTCAGGAGTTTTCTGGCTCTAGCAGTTTTCCATCCAAATTTTCCTCTGGAAGTGGTAGTGGACAGTCAGGAGAGCTTTCAGGGAGTGGAGACGCTCAGATCTTATTGATAGATGATAAACTGATTGATGCAACCACCTCCAGTAAATACAGTGAGCTTAGTGGAGACTTCTTCAGTGGCTCTGGGGACATTTCAGGATCTGGCGTTCTCATTTGTGATCTTAATGGAGATTGCAGTGGGGACCTCAGTGGTGATCTCAGTGGGGACCTCAGTGGAGACGTCAGTGGGGACCTCAGTGGGAACCTCAGTGGTGATCTCAGTGGGGACCTCAGTGGGGACCTCAGTGGAGACGTCAGTGGGGACCTCAGTGGGGACCTCAGTGCCTCGGCCTCGGGAGGGGTCTTTGAATTTTTCCCTGGTGTGACTTTGGTGGGTTCAGGGTTCACTGAGCTGACAGGGTCATCGTCTGGAGTGGAGGAGGAGGCGTCTGGGGTTTTACTCTACAGTTCTGCAGAGGGAAGTGGTGGATATCTGTCTGGATTTAGAAGCTCAAGTTTTCATTCTCTGTCTGGATCAGGACTTTCTGGATATGAGTCCTCTACAAGTGGAGGAGGAGGCAGTGTTATCTTTCAGTCTGAGGATCTAATGACAAAGGTATCTGAAAACACATCACCAGAGGACTCAGGCACGCTGTTTTCGGAGCTTGGTAAGGGGCCGTTGGAGTACAGTGGAGAAGGAAGTAGTAGTGGCAGTGGTACTTACCCTGGGAGTGGAGACTCTGACTCATCTGCTGCCAGCACGACTTTTTCAGAAGGCCCTTCTAGGCATCTGCCAGTGGCCTATCCCATCATTGAGTGCAATGTGACAGAGAGCACCACAGGACCACAGGAGGACCCTAATGGCGTGCCAGAGACCCCCGATGATGTCCCTGTAACTCTGGCCCCTGCGGTTGTCCCGGCAGGACTAGCAGCACCTCCCATTACAGTTGCACCACCCTCTGTTCAGACATCAGGCCCTGTTGAAGGTTAGTAAATATATTCTTGACACAATTTAGATTTTCTGCTCTGGATTTAAAATATCATGTCTTTGGTAGTGTATCAAATCAACATGAAGTACTCTGTAGCTGTTTGTGCCAATTAAAACGTTCAGTTCATTACTTTTAAGGGTGTCACTATAACCATAACCACTAGGTGTGTTTTGGTGGTGGTGGTGTGTTGATGTGCTAGCTGCTGCAAATATGCACCTTTGAGAGGAAACTGTTGCTTTATTGTAGTTCCTGAAACAGATGGTTAACTTTATACTTGCTTTTGCTTGGTGGGATTCAAAAAATCAAATCATTCATCAGCAATAAAAACTAAGCTTTGCATCAGATTTGAATGATTGTTACCTGAAAAAGTTAGCATGTGCCAAGCTAGCTGCTACTTACTGTTAGCAGCACGTTACATGTCTACGTAGTCATTCTCACCTAAGCGACTTCTTTGATTTGATGCCAAACTACAGGAACGGCTGCCTTACCCTGTAAACTGTTTTCCATGCATGGTTTAACTTGTGCCGTCAACAAAGCAATAATAATAATAATAAACTTTATTTATAAAGCGCACTGAAAAACTAAGTAAGGCAGGGCTGCAGAAGCATCCACCCAGTGGGCCTGTGGCTGTAATGAGACCCTGTGAGTGGGAACCACCCGGCCTAAATGTTGTTGATACTTTACCTGTGCGAGCTATGATCTTCTTCTAACATTCAAACTGTGCAAAGAAAAATGAACACAGACATTAAATGTCAAGAATAGAAACAGTTAAATGTTGAAGTGTGTCACAAACAGATACAAAGTTTAAAGAGAGCAAAAACTAAATAAATGATCAAAAGGCGTTTATATTAAAGTCTTATTGATCAGGAGGTACAGTCGGTACCAATCAGAACATCAGTGGTATGATTCCCGCTCTACAGATACTCTACGTGGAGCTATGCATCCATGGTCTTCTAAGTCTGGGAACATCAGGTTAAAGGGCTCATGTAGAGAAAAAAAGCACTCGTATACATGAGAACAGAACATTTACCAAAGCTGTGATAAAGTCTTATTTCTTTTACTTTCCTACACCTGATTGTGAGCCGACTCGCAGCTTGACATATTGCACAGTCAGTGTTACAGGCAGTGCGGATATCAGTTAGATTTTTACATGTGCACTGAAACTGTTTAACCCCGACTAAGTGAAGAAAATCAGAAACAGAAGTGATTTTAGTGACCTGCAAGGTTTTATTCTTAGTTTAGTGACTGATGGAAAAGTAAGATATGAATCCCTTTATCCCTGTACATGCTACAGCTGGTCGTGTGTATTTAGTTTTACTTTTAAAAAGTAAAGGCCTAGAGACTGGCTGGTGATCACATAGCAAACCCAAATCCTTGCTGCCGCTAACAACTGCTAAATGAGTGAAACTCTGGTTATTGCTGGGTTTTCACCCATGACAGGTGTCACTGAGGCTCAGCTTATCAATGCACAATAGAAAATACTTGAATTTTAGCATTAAGCCCCTTAAAAATAATAACTTCACAAGTACACTTTCTGTTAATTTGTTGTCGTCTTTTGGAAACTTGCGCAGGATCTACATTACTTGTATCTTGCAAAATTTCAATGCCAGCACAGACTCAGTGTTTACATTTCAGCCTAACTGTGCTGACAAGATGATAAGTCGTAAGCCCAACCAATCACTGCACTCGTGGCGTCACAGTTTTTTGAGAAGCTTAACAATAAATATAGTTTAAAAAATACAGAAACACTTGAAACAACATGCTTCTTAATCTACGTCTTTCTTTCTTTTTCTTTAGCACACCGTATACAGTGTAGTATACACAGTGTAGCTGCATGTGCTGCATCCTTCTCAGCCTCACACTGTGATGCTTTTCCACTCCAGTACAACATCACAGTGAACATTTTGTCTGTTTTGCTGTTGGTGTTTTAAATAATTTATTATCTATATTTTCTTCATCGTGTCTCATTTGTTATTTTGCCTCCATGGATCTCTTTTCTATTTTGTTTTTGGCTGTTTTTTTGACTTTTGTGATCTGGTTTATTGAGTGTTTATTCTTCTTGAGCTCTCAGTTTTTATTAGTGTCAGGTTGTGTTTTGTTCCCAGTTTGTCTTCTTTATTATTTTAACTGTAATTTTCTGGTGTGTTAATGGAGCTAATACTTACTTTTGTGTTTTTTCCTCTGCTCATATTAATTCCAGTGGAAGAATTTTTGTGTTGTGTTTTGTTTTAAACTCTTGGTAAATATGTTCTGGTTTGTGTTTCTGGTTTTCTGTTCCTATATTGAGAATTCGTCACACTTATACCTTTTAAGCAGTTCATCTGTATAATTAATAATGTCAGTGTATACATGTGAGTGTGCTCATCTCACAGTCTTTTCCGTCTTAGAGATATTTGAGATGGCTAAAGCCAAAGCCTCTTGTGTCTTTCTAAGTTGTGCTGGTGTGTGTCATTCATGGAGGACGTGTTGTGTGAATCAGTGTGCATTGTTTTTAAGGACATGTTGGCCCATGTGAACCGAACCCCTGTGGCGATGCTTCATGCACTGCAGAGAACGGCGTTGCCTTCTGTGACGGTAAGTTTCTCATTTCCTTCTCTGACAGCAGCTTCGTTCAGTACCTGTTAACAGACTTTGCCTGAAACATTTCTGTTTGTTGTCTGCATGTGTTACATTGTTGTTGGTCTGCAGTCTGTGCATTAATCAGCCTGTTATCTGAGGGTTTATTTCCAGATAAACATTTAACCTGTTGTAACTGTAGTCAGTGTTCATGAAGCAGACTCACAGTCTCTGTTTTCCTTCTCTGCTGTTGTGTCCTGACTGTATTTTTGCTTGGGTTTGTTGTCTCTCTGTGTCGAGCTCTGGGTCTTTGTGTTTGTGTGACAGATGTTCACGTTCGGCCGTTTGTCAAATGTGCATCGTCTCTGCTCTGAGGATTTACCGCGTCTGTGTCTCGTGTTCATTACAAGTGTCTTCTTCAGCCTGTGTGCTGTTTTTGGTCTGCCATGCCAGCACGCCTCCTCTGCTCATGCATGCATGCTAAATCTAACTGCTGCAACATATGTGCTTTCATCCTACTGGGAGTTAAATGGTGATTTTCTGCTGCAACTAGCAAAGGATTCAAAGATAAACTTACTGCAGGGACTAGAATCATTCTTCCTTGCAACAATCGGATATTTTGGTGTATATTTCAGTATATAAATGTCAATGTCATTCGCACATGCTAACCTGAGAGAGCTGTTAACAAAGGAACATGGATGATGATTCTAGGTGCAGTAAGTCTAATCTGAAGTTGCATTGCATGGTATTGTTCCCCACCCTGCTGATCCGCCTCCCGTCCCCACACCTCGCTGTAACAGTAGTGTTACCCGCCCCCCTTTTTTGCAGAGGTAGATGTGTGCCGTTCCGACCCTTGTGCCAATGGAGCCACCTGTGTGGAGACTGTAGACTCTTTCAAATGCTTATGCCTGCCCAGCTACGGAGGGGAGCGCTGTGAGATCGGTATGAGATCAGCTTCAGCTAAAAAATACTAACAACCTCAAAAACAACTGAAGCAAGAGAACGAGAGGCATCACCAGCAGATGGCAGTATTAGTTGTTGTGTGAGCAGCTGTGGTGGCTCATGGCATGTATCTGTGATGTTCCTGGTTTGCAATGGGAGCCTGTGTTCTGTCAGAGAGGCAGTAATGGTTTAGTGGTTTTACTGCTGCAAACATTTACTAAACTTCATTTTACTGCAGCAGTCATCCAGGTGAGCCAGAGTAACAGTGAACGTGTTACAGAGCATCCTAATGTACAGAAAAACATTCTTTAGACCTTCATAAACTTCAGTCCACACTCAGGCCTGCAGATCTTTGGTGTGAATTATTATTATAATTTCTTTCAGTTATTCACTTACATTGTTTACATAGTGCCAGCTCACAACAACAGTCATCTCAAGATACTTGTAAGGTGTAAGGGAAAGAACCGACCATAGACAATATTCAGAAACGAGCCCAACAACCAGGTGGTCTCTTACAAGCAAGTGCTTGGAGACAGAGGGAGGAAGAACCTTTTAACAGGAAGAAACCTGTTCACCAGGTCCAGTCCTAACAGAGCTTTATTAATAATGAGAGTTTGTCTGTCTCTATTGGAGTCCCTAAGTTTATTAACATTTAAATTAAAAATGATTAAAATGATTAAAAATAAACTACTGAAAATAAACTAGACTAACCAAAACAAAGCTGAAGACAGCAGCATGTGTAGTTCAAACTCAGAGGAGTGAGACAGCAGGCACGTTGGGCTCAGAATAAAAACTAGACCAACAGTTGTGTGCAGAACTGTCTCCAATCCAAACTGGGAGCTGGTTCCTTAGAGCTGAAGGCTCTGCCTCCCAGTTTACTTTCAAACACCCCAGGAAGTCAGCCCACAGTGTGAGAGGGAAGTGCTCTGTTGGGCTAGTTTGACTGATCGTATGATGGGGTCTGATCATTCATTCAAGTTCTTCTTTTAACTGGGACCTTAGAATAGAAACTAATAATATAGGATCTCTTTTTAATCCCAGCAGCGTTTTGGTTCAACTGAAGGCTCTTCCACCTGAAAACGAGGACTTTCCACAGCCCTGCCTGTGCAGGGACCAGTGTCTGTGCATCTCTGTGAGACGCGGTGGTTCTAATTGTAGCAGTGTTGCACAGATGAGTAAAATCAGGTCCACAGATTTATTTCATGTGCAGATTAAAGGACACGTGCTGACCAAAAAGGGGTTTTCACGGTGTTACTGGAGGCCAGTAGAATAAAATCCAGTGTAAATAGAAACGTTCCTGAGATTTCTAGGCCCAAATCCAACATTGCGAGTTTTTTCTTAATTACAGAAATAATTTACATTATTAAAGACGTGTTGTATGTGGACAGGCAAAGCATCTCAGAGGTGGATGTCTCAGATAAATCCAGAGTTGTCTGCTATAATAGAGCTAAACAGGACTAAATGGAAAAATGTGTGTGTTTTGTGTCATTTGTTTGAAGTGGCCCATAAATGAAAATGAACTGAACGGAGCTACAGAGTGAATGAAGCCTTTGAATGCTGCAGTAAAAGGTGGAAATTGGGCAGGCCCTACTGTCCAGCAGGATGCTACGCCTGATTTTCCTCTCAGTAAAGAGTTGTTTGTTTTGTAGGTCAGGATGGAAACGCTGCCCTTTGTCAAACTGTACACAACAGCAAACCCACTCAGGGCAAAGTGTGCTTCTCACTGACTCACAACATCAACAGCCGAGAGCAAAAATCAATAAAGTGAAGAGAAGATGGCGCTTATGAAGCGCCTTGAGGCAACTTTTGTTGTGATTTGGCGCTATATAAATAAAATTGAATTGAACTTTACTTAGCACGCTCGTTTGTAGTTGTGGACGAGTAACAAGCTTTAATTAACACTTCGTATCTAAACTCTGAGCCCTGAAAAAGACGCGTTGCATTGAGAAATCTGTGCGCTGAAGTGAGCGAGCGGTCTCACAGTGCTCATTCTTTGCTGTTGCGGCCGCAGAGGAGCAGCCGTGTGAAGAAGGCTGGACTAAGTTTCAGGGAAACTGCTACCGACACTTCACCGAGAGAGAGACGTGGGTGACAGCGGAGCAGCGCTGCCGCGATCACAACGCCCACCTGGTCAGCATCATCTCCCCAGAGGAGCAGAACTCTGTCAACGGTGAGTATTTATCAGATGTGTGTGAGAGACGGGAGCAGAGAGAGAATCGAGGCACTTTGTTTTGTCTCCACAGCAAATGCACAAGACTACCAGTGGATCGGGCTGAATGACAAGACCGTAGAGAATGACTTCCAGTGGACTGATGGCACTCCTCTGGTGAGTGGGCGTGTTGGACTGGTGTTTCACTCCATGAGGGAACAGGATATTATTCACACTGGGTCAGAACAAAAATCTATCAGTGCTTGAACTAAGGAAACGTACAATTTGAGTGTGATGGCAGCAACATTGTCATGGTGCTGGGTAGTTGACCCAGCGTTTTGGCGTTATTATTATTATTAGCTGATCTGATGTTTAATTTCTTCATGGTTATATTTATTAGTATGTAGGTTTCATTTTCAGGGTTTCCAGTTCTAGGCAGGGCTGGACTGGGACAAAAAATCGGCTCGGGCATTTTGACTAGAGACCGGCCTACCAGGTATTATAGGAAAAACCATAAATCCTTTGAATGAAAACAAACGCTGTTGTCACAGTGATGTACACTGTCTTGTTGGTATATATGTATCAGTCTAATAAACTTAAACCTACACCATCCTCCCTATTCTGGTATTCTAAACAGTACCCAAAAGTAGACTGCTTGGTCGAGTTAACCTCCTGAACTATCTACAACACATGGTGAAAACCTGAAATTAAGACAGAGAAGACTAGAGGTGAGACATGATCATTACTGATTACTGATGACAGATTTAGATATATTTTCATAAACCATTCATTTGCCACATCAATAAACAGCATAGCAGGGCAAAATATTTTTTCTAACATGGCAACCTTTAATAAGTGAAAGGAGACAGAAAGACAGGTGAGAAAGAATAAAACTTAATTGACTTTTTGATGGCATTTTACACACAGTACTGGTACAGTATCTAGAAAATGTGGAAAAATACTGGCATCATATACAGTACTTAGCTACTTCTGAAGAAATTATGATGGGACCCTAAAAAAAAATTACTATGTACCATAATGGATTTCTATACATTTGACATCAGATGAAAACATTTGTTGTAAGATTCAGATAATTATTTGTTAAGAGCGAAACATTTTAAATGAGAATAAAAAAGAAAAGTATTTCTTTGTGCCCCCCCTCTCCCTGTTAATGCCCTACCTGCCCCCCTGGCAAAACTTTGCTAGACCCGCCCCTGCACAGTTACCAGCTGTCAGCTACTTAGAAAAGGATCCTGGTGTTATTAGTCTCTCAGAAACAGTTTATAACTTCTTCAACTCATTCATGTCACCTAAAAGGTAAACCTGTTTCTCCATCACCTGTTCAGCTCTGATGATTCAGTAAGGACATCTCCTGGTTTCATCTTCATGTTTCCCTCTCACCACATATCCGAACCGGCATCCTGACCAGCAGCTTTTACAGCTGTGGCTCCAGCAAACATCAGCTGATACTAGAAATTAATATTAAATAAATTCTAACAACAGCTGATCAAGCTTAAACGTGCTGCTGTTGTTTAGCGCAACATCCGCTGGTTTCCTCTTTCTGGCGCAAAGTGGGCGATAAACAAACAAGAGAGCCGATCAGCTGATCATTGATCAGTTTCATGATTGAAATAGAAATGGGAGAGGGAGGGGGAGAGAATGAGAGAAGAAGAGGAAGCTGTGCAGCGCAAAGACACAGAATAACTCCAGCTTTGTGTCCGGGACAAACTGCGTTCCTTTTCAGCTCAATACGAAACGCGTAATATTTTCTCTGAATACCAGACTATTCCGTTTTTTACGGGACAGTTGGAAACTCTAATAACTAACCTTATAAATAAAATAAGATAAAACAAGTTCAACATCAGTAACATCATAGCACCCGCCCAGCAGTATATAAACTCCATCATGCTAGCTAGTACGCAGTACGAGTTATTGTAACTGACTGTAAAAAGTCAGCATAACGAAAATAAACTCCACCTAAACTTGGTTTATATCTGACCCAGATAGACTGCAGGTCATAACTTCTTACCTGATGTTCAGTTCACCGCCTCGGGTCTCTGCTCCTCCTGCCTTTCCGTCATCCACCTGCCAGCGTGTTGCATCTGCTGGCCTCCACCACTTGCTAATGTTACGGAATCTGTGGAAGCTCCGCAATAGCCACCACCAAACAACTGAGTTATTTTTACACATCTCCCAGCATCTGGCCAATCCACCACCTTTCAGTGTTTATACCGTTACGGAAAAAGACAAAAAAAAAAAACATCGGCCTATAAAAACGAAGAATCACCATCGGCCCACCGGGCAAATGCCAGTCCAGCTATGGTTCTAGGTTTATTTCCTGTGTCGTTCCCCTGGTGCTTTGTTCGTGTCCCTGAGTTTGTCTTTGTGAATTTCCTGTTTTACTTTGAAGGCCTGTGTCTGTTATCACTGTGTCAGCTTGTGTCTTCCTGTCGTCTTGTGAATTAGGATCAGCTGTGCTCCCCTCCAGTGTGTCACTAGGGATGGGTATTGTTTAGGTTTTATCCGATACCAGTACCAAACTGGTACTTCTGAAATGGTGCCGGTGCTTAAACGGTGCTCGAACTGGTGCTTAAAGAATGGAGAACACAAACTTTGTCCTAAAACCTCTCATGTTCAGCTGTTTTTTTGTAAAAAGATAACAATGTTAGCCTTTTCTGCAGCTATAGGGGATTTATGGCATCACTCTTGGCTGGAAGCAGTGCTTAAACAATGGAAAAAACAAACTTTGTCCAAAAACCTCTCATGTTTAGCTGTTTCCCACTTTTTCTTTGGTCATTTTAGCCTTTTTGGCCAGGGTGAAGGGAGCATCTGCCATCAAACAAGAAGACAGCCGCATGTAACTACGACGGTGTTTGCTAGTTCACCTTACATACATTAATGTAATAACGTGGTTAGCCTACTCAACGTAAATTACACACGAACAACATTAAGCTACTCACGCAGAGAAGAATGGCTGCTGCTGCCATTATCATCCGTCATCATTTCTTCTACACTGGCAGGGCTAGGGGCCAATGTGAGTGAAGTTGCCCCCCCCACCTTCTTCAAATCCAACAAAAGTGGTATCAAACGTTTGTGCTACGTTTGTGCTAAGTTTGGGCTGGTTTGTGCTGCAAAATTTTTTGTTTGTGCTGCTATCATTTTAAAAATATTAATAAAATAACATCTTGATGCGTGCTTAATCATCCAGGTAAATAAATCCCAAAAGGTTGATTCTGTTCATCTGGACATTTTCAGTTGGAGAAACGTTTCGTCACTCATCCAAGTGACTTCTTCAGTCTCAGCTGACTGCAGGTTTCCCCAACCTTATAAACACGTGTGAGTGAAGTTGGCCCCCCTATCTTCTTCAAATCGAAAAAAATTGATGTCAAACATTTGTCCTGCAAATTATTTTGTTTGTGCAGGTTATGTTTCCCTAATTTTATACACAGTACATGTACAGTGAGAGAGAGATGTTACATCTGTCTTCACTTGCATCCCCGTCATAGAAGCGTTGGAGGTCGTTCATAAGAGATGACAGGATCACCCCAACCTCAGCAACAGGACCACCCTCAGCACTGATCAGTTGTGTTTGCTTTTGGAACCGTGTCTTAATTCCACCTATTTTGCATAAGGGTCAGTACAGGCGGAAACCTAGGTGTGCCATGGGTTCCCACAGGCCCCTGCTCAAAGTCACCAAACCAGTTCGTAAGCAGGTACAGGTGTGGCCAGAAGGGTCCTCAGAGGCACTGCAAGGCTGCTTTTCCACCACAGGCTGCCACACACGACAACACCATAGACTTTCAGGAATATACAGAAACTGTCATTGCCTACATCCCAAAATGCATCGATGATGTCACAGAGACCAGGACTGTCACTGTCCGGGCCAATCAGAAACCATGGCTCACAGGTCAGGTTTAAATGCTCCTAAGGTTGAAAAATGCAAGCCTTCAGCGCCAGGAATTAGGTGAGCCTAAGAACAGCAAGGGCAAACCTGTCACGTGGCATCAGCTACAGCAAAGCTTCAGCGACAGCAGAGATACTTGGAGGCAGTGGCAAGGAATACAAACCATCACAGACTACAAGCCCACTCTACAGACCGTGGTGACACAATCCCCAGACAGTGTGTGGAGATCCCTTGCCAAAATCAGTACACGCAAAGCTCCAGGTGCTGATAACATCCTTGGACGAGCACTGACGGACTATGCTGTGGAACTCACAAATGTCTTCACAGACATCTTTAACACATCACTAGGGTCAGGCCGTCGTTCCCACATGCCTCAAAGCCTCCACCATCATTACTGTACCCAAGAAGTCATCTACCTCCTGCTTTAAGGACTACCGTGCTGTCAAAGTCACCTCCATCATTATGAAGTGCTTTGAACGGTTAGTCATGCATCAAATCAAATTATCGCTTTCCCCCAACCTGGATCCATTTGAGTTTGCATACCGGTCAAAATGCTCAACCGATGTGTGTTGAGCTCCCTTCTCTTCACTCTGCTGACCCACGACGGGATCTACTACAGGGGTGAAGTTAACCATCTGGCAGAATGGTACAGCAACAACAACCTGTCCCTGAATGTGGAGAAGACCAACAGCAACTCTACTTCCTCTGCAAACTGAGAAGCACAAGAGATTCAACCCCCATTATGAGCACCTTCTACAGAGGCACAGTTGAGAGTATCCTCACCAGCTGAATCACTGTGTGGTATGACTCCTGCACTGGGTTCTGCAGGAAAAAATGACAACGGGTAGTGAGAGCAGCCGAGAGCATTGTGGGGACCTCTCTTGCCTCCCTCCCCAGGAGATCTACTGCACCTGCCTCATCTGGAAGGTCCTCTGCATTACAGGTGACTCCACTCATCCCTTCAACAGCGTCTTCAGTTTGCTGCCATCAGGAATGATACTGAAGAGCCTCCGGGCCAGAACACGCAGACTGAGAGACAGCTTCGTCCATTGGGCTGTCAGGATGCTGACCATAGCTGTGTCCCAAAATGTCGGCTGCATCCTTCGGAGGACCCGGCCTTCGCGGTCTACGTGGGCAGGTTCCTTCAAAGACCGAGAAGGCCGGAAGTGCGAGGCTGTGAAATGGGACGGTCTAGCCTTCAGATTTGCGTCACCGCTGTCTTGGTGGAGTTTAATAAACTCGGCCGTCTGCTCCCTGCTATCTAAAATATATCAGGACACTAGCGTAAATTCTTGATCGTCTCACACTTCTGTTTAATCGGTTTTCTGTTTGACGTTTATTCAGCTGTGTGAAAATCCCAGAGGAACCCACCCGATGGATTAATAAAGTTTTATTTAATCTAATAACTTTGATCTCAGCCAAACCGATTTAGTCCGGAACAAATAAAACACCGAAAAAAGGCAAACAATTACATTTTTAAGTTATCCGAGTGACTTATATATCATGTTTAACCTGAGTAGCGAAAGAGCGGGGGTCTGAAAACGAGTGTGTAACAGCTGTGAGCATGAAGCAATTCCATTCAAAGACAATTTGCCGTTTATGCTTTTTAGTCTAATTCAACTTTATGTGTGGAAACATTTTCATCGATTAATGCTTCTATTGTTTTTTGAACTTTTTGCTGTTGAGAAAAGACAAAACAATAAAATCTAATTTAGCAGTAAAAGATGACATACAGGACAACTGGTAAAGCTGTTGTGGTCCTGTTTACACTCTGAGGTTTACCTGTTTGCTCTCGTCTCTTCAGCAATACGAGAACTGGAGGCCGAACCAGCCGGACAACTACGTGAACTCTGAAGAAGATTGTGTGGTGATGATCTGGCATTCTGACGGCCAGTGGAATGATGTACCCTGTAGTTATCATCTGCCCTTCACCTGCAAGAAAGGCTCAGGTAGGCTGGCTCAGCAAAACCTCTGGAGCAAAACCTTCAAGTCTAGTCTAGTCTGTTTGGTCTGGTTATCAATACAAGGCAGATATCTGAATGGTAGAATATATGTCCAGTGGTTTGGAGTCCTTCATAGGTGGAGCAGGTTTATCTTTTTGCATTAGGCTGGCTAAAGCTTCCTACAGTGTGACTCATACTGGGCTCTGTGAAAGAGTCCTAACACTAACAAAACAAACGTGTTGGATTTTGACTGTTGCAAAAACAAACTCGACTCGGAGCTAACTAACGCAGCAATGTTTTAGCTTTTTACCTAAAATACGTACTGCAGGAAACACATTGTTTGATATGATGTCCTCTGGTACTACCTTCAGTGTCCTGTGGTGCCCCGCCGGAGGTGGCCAATGCTTGCATGTTTGGCAAAAAGAGGGTGGTGTACCCCGTCGGCTCCATCATTCGTTATCAGTGCAATCCAGGATTTAGACAGCGCCATCTACCGCTGGTGCGCTGTCAACCAGACGGACAGTGGGAGGAGCCCCAAGTGAAATGCACTGATGGTGAGCATGCTCTGTATAGACTCGTACTGAGAAGTTATTTCTCATAATAAGTCTTTGTTTGTTTTTTCCCGCGCTGCAGTGAAAAGTCAAAGGAGAGCACAGAGGAGGAGCCGCAGGAGTCCAGAACGCAACAGCAGGCGTCGCTAAGGAGTCAAAATAGCAATTTATTATTTCAAAAGAACATTAATGGGACACAAAAATGAATTTTCTATACAAGTCAAGAAGATTTCTAGAGGTAATGTTCTGGAACACACACATGGGAGTGGCTACACCGTGGTAATGTGATTTTTTTTTTTTCTGTGGCTCCTGTCCTTATTTTATTGTTCTGGTTGTTAATGGTTATTGTGTGTCTTGTAATATATTTTTGTTTAGTATTGCTGGCACACTTTGATTCACAGATGGTACGTTCTGCTGTAGATGTTATCATAGAGACGGACGCTGGTGCAGGAATCATGTTAACATGATTCATGAAGTCAGGCACCAAAAAGTCATACGTGTGGGTGTATGTGGCACGCCGGAGATACTTCTGTAGGTTCAAGGTTATTCCTTCTTTTTCAAATTCAGCTGAGGTTCAGTTGAAGATTTACACAGTAGTGTAACTAGTGCAGTTACAATTAAAAGGCATGAGCATGTAAGACAGCTCTAAAGCTGAGAGATCCCTAACAGGCCGCATACATGAAGATATATGAGTTCAGTCATTTGGACTTTTGGGTTATGTTTGGGCAGAAATGATCCAAGTTTAACTAGAACTGAGGGGACTGTGCTATCACACCTGTTAGGTGGTTTAATTTAGACCTGGGGTTGTTTTTCCGAGTGTCACGTGAACAGACTTTGTAACAAACTGAGGACATAAAGTCACAATGGTTCTCACTAGTTCTCATTAAATAAATCAGTAATATTGCGAATTTATCTGTGATTTTATTGTTGGTATACAGCTGAGAGGTTCATTCAACTACTGTGGCGATCCATGTTATGCAAGAACTAGCCAAAAATCTATATTATTTAATATGAATATTATATTTGCTTACTGCATAGAAAGAAGATTCAGTAAAGAAAAACTCAGCACTTGTGTATTATTGACATTGTATGAAATCTCAAAATTCTGTGTGCCCAGAGAGGCCTTATGGACATGAAGCATGGCCGAGCTAAATCCAGTGGATGAGACAAATGAAAAAAAGACAAGAAGGAAGAATTTAAAGTGAACAAAAAGCAAACAGCCAACGGTCCAATATGCCTTATTACTGAGCCAGTAACTATTGTCCAAGACAACAGCAGCATTAGCAGCACACACGAGCTTCTGCTCAGCTCAAGCTTTATTTCTTAATTATGTTATGCCTAAAGCAGTCAGTTTGTCACGCTGGCTGGTTTTAGCGTTCTCTTCTATGTTCAGGCATTAATCATCCGCCACGAGCTGTGCAGTGCGTAGCTTCTCAGCGGAGCTACAACAATGAGCCTGTTTCCTGTTTCATGTCTGTAACGTCAGAAGAAATGCACGGAGCCCGTCAGCTGCCATGTTTCTCTGCAAACACAGGATTTATTTGTGTGGACGAGTCATGTCTGCAGAGAAGGTCTTCATCTGTGCGAGAGACTTCATTATGTGTTTGGTGTTTCTCGATCATTCTGGCACAGTTCTCTCATCATACTAAATACGTTCAGCAGCCACTTTATTAGGTACGCCTATGCATTACAGTAATGCACTCATGTCAGCGAGTCAAAGCTTTTAGTCATGCAGACGTGGACAGTCTGCTGAAGTTCAAACACACAGATGAATAACTCATCACAGATGTTTCTGTTGTCACAGATAAACTGGCACACACTGTAGAAAAATGTCACCTTATGGGACCACAGGGGCTCTTTGCTGCAGACGTTACAGTTTCTTTATTTCCCAACTTTGACTGCATTCATTCGTACACTTGTTTTATGTCACTGATGCTGTACATGGAGGCTGTGCCTCTTTAAAAAGCATAAACCAAAGAGCAAGAGTTCACCTTCAAAGCTGTGCATGTTTCTGACATAGAATCTTTTTTACTGAATAAAATGCATCTATTCTATAGTTTCTATTGTTGTCTATATGACAGTGTTGTTGGTTTGATTAAAAAAGACGAAAAAACTATAAAGAATGCTTCCTCACATGTACTGTGTTATTGTTGTATATTGACTCAGGAATACACACACATGCACAGACACACACACACACACACACACACACACACACACACACACACACACACACACACACTTCTGTCTGCTGTAAATACAATAAATGGTAAATGGCCTGTATTTATATAGCGCTTTACTAGTCCCTAAGGACCCCAAAGCGCTTTACACATCCAGTCATCCACACATTCACACACTGGTGATGGCAGCTACATTGTAGCCACAGCCGCCCTGGGGAGCATTGACAGAGGTGAGGCTGCCGGACACTGACCACTGACCTCTGACCACCACCAGTAGGCAACGGGTGAAGTGTCTTGCCCAAGGACACAATGACCGAGACTGTCGGAGTTGGGGCTCGAACCGGCAACCTTCCAATTACAAGATGAACTGCCAGCTCTTGAGCCACGATCAAGAGTATATTTGCAGTAAATCATATTTTCACATGCATGTATATATAAATTACATCTTATGATCATTTAAGGGAACAGGGTAACTTTGAGCCTGTACAAATATTCAGCTACTGAGAGAGGAACTCAGATGTTTTTAGTCTTTTAGTGACATTTCTCTATCAGGGAAAACCAACCGTGTGCTTCACATGTGCCTGTGAAAATGAGAGCGTCAACCCGAGCATGTGTTTGAGCACCGAGCAGCAGAGTGCTCCGGGATATGAATCCCTGACACGTAACAATGAAAATAAACACACATTTGCCTCATTATGGAATACACCCACCAACTCAGTGTCTTAGTGTGTGTAGTGACTCTGCTCAGTGTTAAATAAACCCTTTGGTTGTTACCTCCTGTAATGGGTTGGTGTTTCTCTTATGACTCTGTCAGTCTTAAATTTGCATGTGTGATGCTGTAGATGAGGGATGTCGAGGGTGAGGTACAGACCAGTGAAAATCCCCCTGTGTCAGTGTAAAAACATTTAGCTACACATGATCACTGAAATATCTTAATATATGACAAAGCAATGAAATTTCAACAGCACATCTCAGTTTTTCCACATGGTAAATATGTAAAATTACGTTGTGCTCACTGCCCAGACTGTCCTATATTTATAAAACCTTAATAAACGTTTCATTTACTAATGTTTTTGTTAATTTTGTTAATTTTTTTCTTCATTCAGTCAGCCTTGTGTCAATCCAGGAGGTCACCACCCAAACATGCCAGGTAGAGTCAACAAACAGGTCTTTCACCTTTTTGATGTCACAGTGAGCTCAGTGTTTCTGTGGTAAATAACACAGAGCTGACTCATGGGAATAATAACATTATGGTGAATTTGTATTTACCCAACAGGGTGGGGTGCATGTGGTGAGTGCTGCCTTGTCTCTGAATAAGGTTCTTTCAGTGTCCAGCAACAGAAACATCGCCGCCCTTGAGATGAATCATCTCTGCTCTAAACATGTTTTGCACTTCTATATTAGCAAAAAATGAAATGGTAAAATGTTTGTAATTGTTACTTTTAGCAAGCTGTTACTATGATTGCAGCCAATAAGAAATACTGATTTGCTTGTCGGAGTTCAAATTATGAACTGTAATAGCAGATCTGACATCATTTCAGTCAGCACCAAACAGCTTCATGCAAAACCATCGATCTTTCCATTGGACTGCTTCTCACATATATGGTGCTTTCTGTTCTTCCTGAGCACTCAAAGGGGGGATCAAACTGGCAGGTAGCGAGCGAACAGACATCTGTGAGAAAGGTGCATCACCCAGCAGCGTGGAGACTCTGAGCTGAAGTAAATCAGATGCATATGCGCTGCCTTGAAAAAGTATTTGTTTTTTTTTGTTTTTTTTGCACATTTGTGACATATTTACATGTTTCAGATCATAAGAACAGTTTTAACGTGAGACAAAAGTAACCTGAGTAAATACAAAGTGCAGTTTTTAAATGATCATTTCATTTATTAAGGGAAAGCCATGTGTGAAAAAGTAATTTTCTCTTAAATTTAATAACTGGTTGTGTCAACCTTGACACCAAGACCTGCAATCAAGCGTTTGTGATGACTGGCAGTGAGTCTTTCACGTTGGAATTTCTGGAAGGTTTTTGAGCATGTTCATATTTTTTCTTTTGGCAAATGAGATGAGCCTTGGAGTTCTTTGGTGGAGGTCTTAGTTGTGGTTAATCACAATTAATTCATGATGAAAGTTTTGCACATATAGCTAATGTTGATTCTAAGATATCTTGAAATGTGCATACATCCCATAGTTCTGTTCTACATCGCTACAAATCTGCTACATTTACTAAAAAGACTTCTTCCTCCTTCTCTTTTCAAACCTCATCCGCTCTCCACTTGCAGTTTATCCATCTACTGGGGAAACTATGGTGGCGTAAGTTAAACTGAAAAACGTGTGATGTAGACTGTCTACCTCCCAAGCTATATATATGAATGACCACTAGATGGTGTGGTGCTGCTGCCAGCTCTGAGTTGCAGCTGTGACCTTTCTTCTTCTTCTTTTTTTTTACCATGAGGAATCCAAAACGTCACCCCTTAGTATAACCTGGGGGATTACCTGTAGACGACTAGTATACTTTGTGTGGACGTCATGAATGAGACTTCTTTATCTAGGATTATTAAATGTTATTATTCGTGTAGATTATTTATTCGTGTAGATTATTTATTTGTGTAGATTAGTTCTTTTTGAAATTCAGGTTAGTCTGAAAAATAAATGATTCATCGTGTTCATACTTTTGTGCAGATGGTGCATACTGCTTTATGGGAATGGTTTGGAAATGTTTGCCTGTGTGCTTTTATGCAATATTATTTATTTATTTTCTTTTTCTTTCTTAAAAAACAAACAAACAAAAACCTTAATCTGACAGTTAAGGGCAGCACTCAATCAGACAAACAATGCCTCATCTCAAGGCCTTTATTATTAAAAATCTAAAGTAAAGGACACTCCTCTGCAAATGCCCCCCAAAATTATCCAGATAAGCACAAAATATGGATTCTCATCATGCCTTCCACCCCTCTATGATCAGCAGTTTTTGACTAGTCTGTCTGACAAATAGGACTGAATTTATACAGCTAACATAGAAATATAAAAAATAGTTAGTAAAATGTCACAAGCGTTACGTTTTTGAGGTATATATATGTATTTTTATGTGCATGCAATTAAAGACTAATTTTACTCTTTTTATTTTTATTTTTACCATTAGAAATTACTGTATTGATAGATAGACTTCATTGCCATCCAGTCTATACACTAAACAGTGCAGAAAAAAATAACTATTTCCTGGCTCAAAATAGCGCAAAAAAGAAACAAAAAATATATAATATGTACAATATATAACACATATAAACATATGTAGTAGATAATTTTAATACTTTTATAAATATATAAAAACTGAAATATAAAGTAAAAGTGTGACAATAACTAAAAAAAATTGCTTATAAATATAATTATTGGACATTAGATTCCAGAGAGAGAGAGGGGGAGAGAGAGAGAGCGCGAAAGAAAGAAAGAGACAGAGAGAGGGAGCCTTGTTTCCGGTCCGGAACCAAAGAACTATTTGAGTTTCCAGGTCGGACAATAGAAGACGCGGACTTTGGTTGATGTTTTCTTTTGCTGGATAACGATGGCTTTCCCAGAGTTTCAAGCGGAATACATATAGTGTTATAATAAACTATCTGTTCGAGATAGCGACCGCTCACTGTGTATGTACACATTTATTATAATTCTAGAAATAACTTCTAAAGTCGTTTGTGGTCCACGGACTTTTGCTAGTTAGTTAGCTAACCAACGCTACGCGGGCTGAAAAGTTGGTGGCTGTAAAACATCGACACCAGTAGTTACTGTTGACTTTCACAGCAACGTAGGTGCCTTGAACGAACGGACCAAGTCCACGGTCCGCTGTATGAGACTGCACTGCTTACACTGAGCCAAACGCTTTGCAGCTAACCTAGGAGCGCAGCTGTAGCGATCACAGTTGGCCAGAAATGCGTGTTCCCTGCGTTAGTCCTGCTCAACCTCCTTAGACCCGAACTCTTTCATGGCATGCATTTTTAATTTCTCTTTGCTATTTGGGCTGATTGAAAACAAAGAATGTTTTTTTTTTTTACCTGATGTAGTTTCTGAGAAAACTGATATCCACATATGAGGACATTCGCTTTAAATTTCGATAGAACACTAAGTCACATTTAAAAAATGATGTGCAAAACTCTTTATTTGGTGTCTTTATTTTGGTGTCCTGAGTTAAAAAAAAACAGTTGTGCCTCTTTGAGCAGTATGGCTCATTTGAAATGCTGCTAACAGCTGCAGGAAGACGTATGTCTGTGACAGTGTAAAAATATTATCAAAGATTTCTGAACATCGCACGAAACACGAAACATTTGTCCAGAAGTGCTACTTCAAACGTGTGAACATGTTTACACCTAAATGTGTAAAATTTAGCATTGTGGCTAGACAGCCCAAAATGTGATGTCCACATATGTGGACGCCACGTCCTAGGAGGTTAAAGCAGTATCCTTTCAGATAATCAGAGGTGAGAGTCAAATATACAACGTGAGAAGTAAATACTACAAACAGTGCAACAATTTTCAAGATGAAAAGAAAAAGTCCAAAGTTTTGATGGTGCATCTTTAAACGAGTCAGTCCACCTCTGTTGAAATGACCGGTTGTAGCTATATTTGAGCATTAGATGGTTATAATGATATTTGGTTTCTGCAAATGGAAATAAAACTGAAATATAATTTACAAATAGTGCATTAACCAGTTTTGAACTTTTTTAATACCCCCTCCTTTTACACAGACTTAACAGTATTAGTATATAATATTGAGATATAGCAACATTAAGCTATAAATACGAAAGATACTTTAATACTAGGATAAAAATCCTTTGCAGAATCCATGGACCTTGTCCAGTGATGTGTTTCATCCCTTGAGATCCTCTCCTGGACCTTTGCTGCACCTGCCTTCAGATACAGCTTGTTGTCTTACAGACCTTTCGGTATAGCTGAGCTTTACAGGGCGTTTTGTATCTTTAAGAATTTTTCATTTGGTAGCTATAATGCCTACATTGTTAATGCTATAGTTTTGATGAGCCCCTGGAATTACAGTCAGAAGGCTGCATTTTAACTACAGCAGCATTTCAACTAAAAAATAATCTTGAACGTCAGCAGGAACTTTTAAGTATTCTGCAAAAATTCAAGAGGGATCCAAATAAGCGTTCAAAAGTAGAGTTCAAATGAAGTACAATAAATAATGAATTGTAGTGTAAAAATTAGTTGTTGTTTAAAAGCTATTGTAAACAGTGGTGGAAGTGAGCTGTAATGAAAGTGGTTCATGGGACGCTTAGATCTTCTGCAGTGCCAACAATGTGCAGCACAGCGTTGCAAGTTTACAAACGTTATCCTTGGTTTAACTCGTGCCTGTAACCTGCTTCGTATTGTTCTCTACAGCTCGATGGCCTTTCTCGGTCCTCCCGTCCCATCTGCTCTTGCTTCATTTCTCTACTCGTCGCTTCCCTGTGGCTTTGCTGTAGGCCCCTCACGTCTCCACGAGGGCAGGCTGGGGCTTTGGTGGGTCGGACGCTCACTGGAGGCTGGATCCCTGCTGGGGAGAGACGGGGACATTGAGTGGGCCTCAGAGTATCACGCTGAGCCGGAAATTCACAGTGAAGACGGCAAACTCGCCACAAACTTTGAGACCGAAAGAGATCAGACCACGAGAACAGAGGAAGAACAGGTAATGCTCAGTGCTCACAGTATGCAGACAGAGTGGGCTATAGTCACTATTAATATTGACTGTGCTTGATTTTGAAGGAGAAGTGTATATTTTTCATTTGGGCCTATTTTATAAATATTTCCAGATCTAAATATCTGCACTGGCTATCAGTGAGCACACTTTCATGTCCTTATTTTCATCCACTCAGTGCACTTTGTTGTTCTCTGTTTGCTTCAGCATGCAGTACCAGCAGCTGGTGTGCAAAGCTAACATATAATGCAGGGAGATAATAGCAAATAGGCTGCTGTTTGGAGAGATTGTTCAAGTTGTTTGGAGTCTGATCTTGCTACTGTAAGGTATTAGTGTTTGGAGAAAATCACAGACTGTATATAAAAGATGGACATAATGAAGTGACCCTACCCATTGTAGATTTCTGCACTCTGTACTTTGAAGCTTCAGCATCTTAGTCACAGCCGTGTTGGTTTTTGTTTTGGATACAGTGACGGTGAGCATATTTGGATGAGAGGGGGAACTGCTCCGATATCAGCGAGCTGCATCTATAAGTTGTATGTGTGTGACTCACACATTTAGACACTGCTGTTTAGGGCTGGGCAAAAGACCAATCAAATGCTTGCTAAACTTAAACTACCACCTGTACTGTGTGTGAACTGCCCAGTTGAGTAACTTGAATGAGTGGAGGTGAGGCTTGTGGGGCAGCTAGCAGCTACAGCTCTCTGTATCAGCACTCCTTTGTCGCTCTGGAGGAAAACCATAGAGCTGTTATGAAGGGGTTAAACCATCCACAGAGGCCAACACCACTCTTTGTACAGAGCTGTAAAAAAACTTTATAATGCTGTCAAATTGGCCATGTTAACATGGGCCTTTTTGGAGATTGAAATGCGTTTGGAGCCAGCCAAAACTCCAGGACATGAAGTTTTTGGCACCTCCGTGTTGGCTTTATTTTTCAGCCCTGGAGGTTGCCAGAACGCTAAACTGACAGTATTGAGAAGCTTCACTGACAAGCCTGTTATTTGGCCCGAGCAACAACGGCGTCATGTCACAGCTGCTGGCTTTTTCAAGGTCTTCACGCAAGAAGCCTCTGCATTGGTTACATTCCTGTTATTATTCTCTGCTCGTAGCCAAGAGTTACACAGAGACAGACATCTGGCTTTATCCTCACAATCTTGTAGACAAGTACTTACCTCCAAGTATTCACCTGTCCAGTTCAAACATGCTAAATAGCTGTGGAAGGCCTCAGACATGTAAAGAAAGCTGCATGTGCAGAAGAATATATGTTGGACCAGCAGGTGAATCATGATTCATGACATTGTTTTGGCTGTGTAAGAACTGTAAGCCTGACAGAGACAAAAACAAGCTACAGATCTGGATTCTGTGCATGTGGTATGTAAGGAAGTGAGGAGAGTAAACACACACTGGTGTTCCTAAAAGTCTTTTCAGTGATTCTGTCTCGCAGAAATAAACAGACACTGTTGATCCAGTAAAAGTCAAACATCTTGTCCTCAGTGACATCGCAGAGCTGGAGTCCCGATGGTGGGAGTAAAAAAACGACAGGAGGTGCAGCTGAATGATATCACAGACTGGCAGAGCAGTGGCCAGCAAATCAGCCTGTAGGGAGAGAGAACGGGTGAAGCAGCAACTGAACTTTTAAATGACACTTAGGTCCCTAAGCTTTGGGACAGTGACACATTACTGGCTCTGCACGCTGTTATAGTGGATTCTAAGTCGAACAATTAAGTTGTGTTTGAAATGACTGACTTTTATTTTTCATTCTGGGGTTTTTACAGGTACAAAATCTTCCCACAGGCTAAACACACGAACACACACACACACACACACACACACACACACACACACACACACACACACACACACACACACACACACACACACACACACACACAATTTTAACAGTTGGATGAAAATCCTTCAAAACCACAAACATCACAAAATGCTTCTTTTCCTCTGCCAGGCCTTTACAGCAGCTGCCTTCATTTGTTGCTTGTTTGTGGGTCTTTCAGGAGAGTCCAAAGAGTCACGCTAAAAAGAAAGTACACTGCATTCAAACTATGATTACATAGTGAGTGATAGGGCTGTTCCATATAACAATATGTATCGGATGACGATATAAAAATGTCTATCGTTTGTTTCGTGGTGTCGCAAAATAAACTGTTTATTTTTTCACCGTTTTGATGGTCACTGTAGTGGCTATATTAATAATTAAAGTTCTCTATTTCTCTTATATTTAATATAACCACACTACAGACGGACAAGCGCCTGTTTTTATGGGTTGTCGTTAGCAACAACGACGGTAAAACCATCGCGTCACGTGTCCGCTTGTTTATTTTCCACATAAACCTTTCACAATAAAGCTCAAGATCCTGTTGAGACTTTTCAAAATAAATGGAATCACGTGAAAGATGCAGAGTGTTTACGGATGAGAAGCAAAAAAGAGCCGTCAGGTGCTAAAAAATAAACCTTAGACTCAAACGTTAGAACAGGCTTTTCCCCGCAGCACGCCGTGTAATAAATACTCACAAAGAAAACGGCGGCCGTTACAACTTATGTCTAAAAATGTGCAGTTTCATGCATCAATTAAAACACCCGACTCCAGCTACATGACGCCCAGCTGGAAACACTTCAGCAACCCGAGATTCACAGAATTTACAGAAAATATTACATTACATTTTTTGTGATTTATATCGTTATCGGGACGATAGATGTTTTATATCAGGATATGAGAGTTTGGTCATATCGCACAGCCCTAGTGAGTGATGATGAGTGAGCTATCCCACAGGAAGGCAGGACGTCACTCGTCATTCTGTAACCACTGAACTTATCAGAAGGTAGTGTCTGCTGCAGGTGAGGTGAAAGCAGTCACTTTCTTTGTGACAGCTTTTTTACCACCAGTGGACAATATCACACACAAACACCCCCCCCCCCCCCCCCCCCCCCCACACACACACACACACACACACACACACCCCACACACACACTGTGCTGTCTGCCTGCTGTCACCACCGTCGTTTGCTTTTAATATTAGTAACACAAGCAAAATCATATTTTTCCAGCTAAAATCTTTTCACTTCCTTGAGATTGTTGATTACTGCGAACTTCCTTTTTATGTTTATTCTTTTTCCTTTTGTTTTAATGTATCTGATATTTCGACCCCTCTGTTTCCAAAGCTATAATCTGGAGCTGATTTTCACATGAATCTGTTTGTACGGTTCACTGAAAATATCTCTCTGTTTTTGTTCATAGTGACCTTTAATTTGTAAAAGCCTGAAAAAGTTTTTACTGGTTATTGTGCACAGTTAATGTTCATGAGCATCACTAGGGATGGAGAAAAAACTGATACGGGATAATATCGCAATATTTTTCATGGTGATTTTGTATATATATGGATATTTAATAAAATACAGTAAAATACTCTGTGAATACCACCAACGAGCATTAAAAAATATCATTGAAAAATATCATTTTTCATCACATAAATCTGTGATTTACAAACACTGAGGTTCACACCCTCTTGTTCGATCATTGGCTAACGACATGTGAGTGACAGCTCGTTAGCCAATGAGCATGCAGTTTCATACCACAGATGATCCTCCATTTTTTTCTAGAAGTGTTTTTTGGGAGCTGTGGCTGTCGCCTCCCACCTGGAAGCCCCATCCATGTTATATACTGTCTGTGTTGGCGCTCCTCTAGCGTGTTCTCCCACCTCACCCAGTGGAAGCTGGGTTAAGCTCCAGTGCCCTGTGGTTAAGCCGGGACATGGATGAACGTGCTGAATATTTACTGCATGTAGAATGAGTGAAAAATCAAACTTGAAAAGTGAACTAAATTAGTGTCAAGTTCAATAAGGGGCGGCAGTCTGATTTGTTTGTGTGTGATTTTGGACTCTTTATTGTCTCGGTGTTTATTTCACAGCTCTACTCCTTCCTCCTGCCTCAAAGCTTTGTGTCTTTATGATGCAGCTGTGGGACAAATTGTTACTTTAATGCCCTTTAAAGCGCTGCCATCATAAGTGCATGTGATAATAGAGTTTCTCTCTGCATGCTTAACATTGAGCAGAGATAGAACAAATCACCAGTCATTAAATTTAACCTGTACAGAAACCTTCAATTATCTCATCTTTGGGCCTGAATCGTGGCTGCACCTGAGCTCGTCACATCAGCTCTGCAGGACAAAAGCAGTAAGCACTCTGCAGCAAACACGCTGATCCTGTAAGAAAAGAAACGTTCGAGCGTCGTTCCAGCAGAGTGAAGTCTCAGACCTGAATCCCTCCTGGCTGACTGAGGCATCTCATTGTGGAGTTAGCCTTGAGATGCTTCATAACGATTTCACATTGTGTGGGAGCTTTTGTCGGATGCCGTGCTGTGTCGGCAGCAGACGGAGCAAGAGCAGTAAATGGGAGTGTTTCTGCTTAATTAAGTGCAGACCCTGTGGAAAGATAATGAATCAGTGCTTGTAATTTCTACCAAACGTTTTAAAGAGAAAAAACATGAAGCGATCTGGTCAGCGATGCGTTGCTTTATCTGTGATTAATCTTTAAAAAAAAGATTTCTCACAGATAATTTGCAAGGGCACCTCGATCAATCCACGTACAATGCACAAGCTGCCCCTCTGAGACAGACGGGAGGGTACTTATCACAATTCTGAACATTATAATAAAAGTACATATTTCATCCACGTATGGCAGAGTCAGTCCCGGTGCAGGATGGGAGACGGTGTGTGAATTATAAAACATATATTAACTGTGTTTTCCAGGCTTCAGTGGTGAAAGCAGCAACTCGAGATGCTTCCATACAAAGAGCCGTCTGGGTCAAGTAAGTCAGTTTTTCAAAGCAGACATTTAATCTGATTTATTTTGGACAGTGAAATCAAACACTTCCTCCTCTGATTTATTGCCACTGAAATAAAAACAGATCAAATTTGTCACGTCCATCACTGTCCTACAGGAACTGTAGTAGTGTATAGTAGACCTATGAAAACTGAGCAGGATGTAATGGGTGAGGTCAAACACTGTCCCTGCAAATACTCCTGATGCATGTGAAACTGCTTCTCTAATCATTAAAGTGGCTTTCAAATGTCATGAACACGCGTGGCGCCGTGTGCCAATGCCAGTGTGGCAAACCCTGCACTCAGTGTGGTTACACGTCAGTCTGGTTGGTTTTATGAACGCCATGTTTACAACTTCCTGTCACAAAGAAAAGGAGCTAGGCGTTGCTGCTATCTGCCTGCTAGCATGTGGTTGCTAACATCTTACAACCATTATCGGCTGGTGTACGTTAAATAAACCAAAAAAACTAATGAGTAGTTTAACCAACTAGCAACATTTTAACTTGTGGTTGACCAGAAGTTTATTTACAATGGTTCTTTGTCCAGAAGGTAACATTAGCATGCTAACATTGTCCCACAGACAATGCTAGCATGCTAACAGTACAGAGTTGCAGTTCTTAAAAAGTCACAGGCTGTATTCATTGTGAGGGTTACCTACTTTGTCCAGTATCACATTTGGACTTCAGATGCACAGTGACTGAGCTCACCCAGTAAAACAGATGAGGCTGAACAGGCTGGACTTCCTTAAATGCAACGTTCCTTTATTTCATCAGCAAACAAATACACTCTGTATAAAAATAACACAAGTTAGCGTGATAATTTCCATGTACCAGGGAAATAAAATGGTAAAATATTAATAATTGCTTATTCAAATACAGGACATTGAATGATTGCACTAATCTAAAGGCTAATAATGTTATTATAATTCATGACAGTGCAGTCTAAGTATAGTTAGCAGGTAATAACTGTTAAGATATTTCAGCACAAACTTCGTGGTCAAGGACACAAAGTTTGTGTAATATTCATTGAGTGGGTCCGTGAATGTCCAGCATGCATGGAGGTGATGTGATTCAATGTCACATTCAGTATAATTTATTATTGAAGTATTCTGATTGATTGTGATTTGGTTCAGTAAGCCTGGAGTCTGGATTTTACCATCGTGACTTATGCAATAGAAGCAGAAACAAGACAAACTGGGAGACGTTGATTTTCTCCTGAAAATATTCAGACTTAGATATTCTACTAGACTCAGGTACGTGTTCAATGCGTGGCATGGAAGGAGAGTGGCAGCCTGGGTGGAGGCGTGTTCG
This sequence comes from Simochromis diagramma, assembly GCF_900408965.1. Classification (NCBI taxonomy): domain Eukaryota; kingdom Metazoa; phylum Chordata; class Actinopteri; order Cichliformes; family Cichlidae; genus Simochromis; species Simochromis diagramma. The sequence continues at coordinate 29,246 of NW_024387277.1, read as the reverse complement.
CTGTGTGATGGGGAATCAGCTGTCCACGGTGCTAGCACCACGGGCTCCTGCTTAGATGTGTTGGAGTGTTCAGATAATGTTTAGCTTTTCGTATAAAGCACCCATCATATTCAACATCTGGATGCTGGAATGGCTCCTGCATCACTATTTGAAACTTCCTGTTCCTCAGCCATCTCCGTCCATTCTGGAAGTTTCTACCAGGCGGTTTGTTTTTTCAGTGCTGCAGCCTGCATGTCGTCCACATTACCTCCTCCTGCAGGCAGTGTACTCCACAGTTCCCTGATTGAAAACTGGACCATTTATCTCTCACTGACTGAAACTGGAAACACAAATATTACCATCACATTCTGACGCTTGTCTCCTGCGATGGGTCATCAGAGACTCAAACACAGACAAAGAAAATAAAGAGTAATCAAATAGACTCTGCTGCCACATTATGCATCACCTCACATACATTATGTTGGCATTCAGCCTTTTTGCCCTAATTCTCAGTAATCAAATGCAATAATGCATTATAAATTCTGGGAGCTTCTCTGATTATATACATTTTTCTTTAGTATGTATTTCTGTTGAATTCCCCCAGCTTTGCCTGCCAGGCACCAAGCAGAGCCCAGCAGAACGTGTCGGTGCAGTGTGTGTGTGGGGATGTGTGCGAGGGCGAGTGTGTGGATGTCCGTCTGCGTCTGTGTCGGGACATCCAGCCGGGAACAGAGCTGCTGCTGTACGCTGACAGCGTGGGAAAAGTGTGTTCACATGTTCGTGGTGACTCCGCTGGACATACAGGTGAGAGCGAGAACACGGTCTCCTCATGTCAGAGTCTGTCATTTATGTTATATCAGGAATATTAGAGCTTTTTCTCAGTTGGATTTTTACTCAGATCTGTATTTGTCTTTTTTAACTGCATCGTCACAGAACTTTGCAGCATGTTAAAATAAAATCACAGCCAATTAAAATACATTTAATATATAAGATGATCAAAGGTTTATTTATCTATTTAACACAGAGACCAACATCTTCTGTCATCTGCAAGGAAGAGTTTGTGTTTCACTAACAGTTTCAAATCCAATATTTATCGTCTTTTTCGCTTGGGTTTGTCCCTCACCGGTCCTAGAGAACGTCTTTCTTCTTAAGCTGTCTAAGGAGCTTGGAAAGAAAAGCGTCTGGACTTCTTTAAGTTGCTTGAAGACGTTTGACCTCTCATCCGAGAAGCTTCTTCAGTTCTAAGGTCAAATGGTGGAGAGTCCCAGTAAAATGAGCGGTGCTGAGGCAGATTTGCAGACTTTCTGCAGAGTTAGCCACTACAGACCTCCCAGCTTCATGTGGCCTTCGTATTAGCTCGTTACTTCTGTCTGAATGAAGTGGTTTCTGTGAAAATCCAAAGAATATGATGCTTATGCTGCTTTTCAATGCATCGCCTTAATGCTGTCTTAAAAATCTAACAGTGAGCAGCTAGCTACAAACTCTACATAATGACAAATAAAAAAACAGATGTGGCTCCTTATTAGGGTTAGCTTTCTAGCAAACAAGTTAAATTACACTAAGCTAGGCTAAGCATTAACCAAAAGAAGATGATGTTTGTAATCAGGTCGTCTGGCCTCCAAGGAAAGCTGTGCTGACATCAACAGGCTATTCGAGGGATTGTCTCGTTATGCTGATCGTCCTAATGTTAAAAACACTGTAACACAAGCATCAGCCTGTTGTTATGATGATATGTGGATTCAATTCATAAAATGACTTTTAGCAGTAAAGTCTCCTTATTTCCACTCTTCAGCAGTCTAGTTTGGTTGAGCTTAAACCCACTGCAGCTTACTGTTTCTGTAGTTTTGTCAACCGTTGTGTGGCTGTCTCTGCTCAGTGCAGTTAGAAAGTCGTAATCTGAGTTCCCAATGCTTCTCATGAACAAGACATTTCAGTGCTGCTGCAATGAAGACCCCAGGAGATCAGCAGCATCAGAAACCAGCCTGTCAACGTCTGCGATAACATTTTGCCCTATCAATTATTACATGTTCATGTATCTGTGGCTCCTGATCCGTATCTGTAAGAGTTTATGTATTAAACCAGGATCACATGATCGGCTGACTGTAAAGTTGCATAAACGAGCACAACTAGGTGGATGGTTTTTGGGTAAAGTTGCATAGATATATCTTTGTGTATCCAACCCTTTGCAAATGTCAAGATGAGTTAACAAATCAGACACATTTGCTGGAAATAGTCGTACTCTTGGAGTACTTGGAGTACTTCTTGTACTTCATATAGCTGTTGTTGTGAAGTGTGCAAACAGAAGTTCAAGTGGGTAAGGTGCAGTTTTCTCTCTATACTGATTTATGTGCTTCACCTGCAGGTTCGAGGGGGACATTTTCCAATTCGTAGGTCTGAGACTTGAATGTCTCAGCTTCTATGTCAACATTATTTTCATGTTTAACAGCATCATTTAGTTTCAGCCGAGAACTGCACGCTGAAAAATCTCTGCAGTCAGATAAAAGTCACTGAAAACTAGGATGGAAGCTCGGGATTAATAATTAGTAGATGTAAAAAAAAATCTGGAACACAGAATGCATTAATTAAAAGGGAAAATGGAAGGAAACAAATGTTGAGCTTATTTGTTTTAGAGACAATAATATACTCTCCAGCTCTGCTTATCTTTTATTATTTATGTTTGTGGAGGAGTGATGTGTTATATGCTGTGATCGATGGGACACCGAGGAGGAGCTTCATGCAGAAAATACCCAAAAGCACCAGACTGTGGATGTCTTATTAAACTTGTGCTTATGTCGTGTTGATTCAGGCTGAAGCTATAAATCTCAAATGCATTTCCAACACAATTTTGAATGCTAAATGAAAGATAATAAGATAAAAGCAATTGATCCCTGCAGGGAGGTTACATTGCTGTGGTGGCAGATAGTAATTAGATTTAGAGGGGGGAAAGAAAATTGCAATATAAAGAATACAATAACGAGTACATAAAGGAATTAAAATGAACAAGAAATAATGAAAGAACAAAGGTAAGCAAAGAAATAGATGGAAAATATTTAAAATCCTTCCAGAAGAAAAACACAGCAAGCAAATCATAAAACAGACAACTACTGTCCATAAGTAGTATGTGTTTGTCTAAATATGGGTTTATAAGTCATTAAATGCAATAAAGACATTTGTTTCTAAACCTAATTAGCGCACGGACAGCACAGCGGTGCTCGGTGGATATTTAGGACATAAAGGCACAACATTAACATAAATACAGTGATACAGATATAATTGAGGCACAAAAGCTTTGCCGTATTTAGGCATTAGTTCTGAAGCTGGTTTAGTCCATGTTTCACTGCAGTCCAGAGATAAAAGACAGACGGTTACAACAGCTCAGTTTTTCTTGTGCTGCACTTGTTGAACAGAGTTATTTTCCAGATGGGGCTCGTGTCCACAGGCTGCTGTTTCCGTGTTAAGTGCCTACGACCTCATTTTCTGAGCACTTCTGTCAAGCGCTCATTGTTGCTAGGATACAAAAACTGTGTTCTAGCATTCAGACTTCAGTTGCTTTAAATGTGAGAGCTTAAATAACTGGGCTGTCAGTGACAGCAAAGTTGCAAACCATCACCATCATCACTTTGCACTAACAAGTGCACATTTGCTAGGTTAAAGACTGGCCGAGGTACCACTGGCATCCTCACACGCATCTCTGTCAAGTCTACACAGGGCTGCAGTGAATGTGGAAAAAGGCTGTAGAAGCACAGCATAAACATTTACTGTAAAGTTTACTTTTTCTTCAGTACACTTCATATTCAAGTCACTGAGTAGAATGACTGAGGAGACAACTTCCAGTGGGTTAGTTTGGTAAATTGGAGTATTTATATTTATGAGTCCAGAAAACCTAATTTACCATCAAGTATTATGATTATAATCTCAGTCAGTGGAAAATAAAAAAGTACGTGCGTAGAATTACCAGTCCAGTAAAACATAAAGGTTGGCACTGTGGCCCCAAAATAAGGTTTAATTTTTTTTGCCCCCCGTAAGTTAAAGTCCTACTTCACAGTAAACCTGATGTGTGCATTTTGAAATCTGGTCTTTGGGCGTACAGGCTGGACAAACGGAATCTTTAACGCTTGGAATTTTACCAGATTACTGAGCCGTGTCAGCAGAGGTGACATTTATGGGCACAGCAGTGTTGCACAAATTGAATGACTGTCAGCCACAGGATGTGTATAAAGGATCAAAGTAGATTCAGGTTGTGCTCTGTGAACGATTATTGATTTCTGAGTGAGATCCATACCATAATCCTGCCATCTTGTTTAAAACCTGACATGCTGTGACAGCCACAGTTCAGTGGGTGTCTATGTCCAATGACTATGTCCATCTTTAATGTAAAGATATATTTGATTTTTTACTGAGAATACAGTGAGCACGGTAAGAAAAAAGAAGGCAACGATGAGCACTGTCCATACTGACGATAGGAGGATTAATATGGGAGGAAGACGCAGCTGCAGTCCCCCATGTTTAACTTCTTAAAAACTCATGGCATAGTATTGCAATACAAAATGTAAAAAATGCTGCAGTGTCTGAAATCTGGTAGTTCTGAATTCTAGATGTTTTAACCAATTGCTACATTAGCCAGAATGAGCTAGCAATAGCTTGTTAAAAATTATGTGATAATTAAGCAATGAAGTAAAGAATAATTTAACACTGACATTTATGCTGTACAGTAAAATGATGTTTCCAACATAACATGATTGTATCCATGCTTAGATGAGGAAGTTGACGGCACTTTCCTCCCCCTGAGGCTGCCATCAGTAGCCTGTTATCTTAGATTAGCATAATTTCTGGAGGCAGGGGAAGAACTAGCTTAAAAGCCCCTGTCTTGTGTTAACCACAGCAGGAAGCCAACTAGTTTAAGCCTAGCTTAAGAAATGATCTGATTTGTTAACCTCTGTAAAATCAGATTATAGCTCTTTGTTTAGTTTGTGAGGTGTATTAGTTACCTGTGTCTTTATTGTAGGCTAAGCAACCAGCTACAGCCTCCTACTGAAAAACATGTGTGGAAGTGCTCTGCCCTTTGAAAGCCAACAGGGACTGATTGTTCTCCAACTCAAATCACAAAAACCTCAAAATATTCAGTTTACCATAATATAAGGCAGAAAAAAGCAGCAAATGCAGATTTCTCGATATTTAAAGCTGGAAACAGAGAATTTGTGGTGTTTTTGACAGCTTTTGACAGCAACTGTATTTCTATTGGTCAGGAGAGAAGGTGGAGCAGAGAGACCACTCAGAAGCCACAGCTGCCAGTGTGTCAATCAATAAAGAAGTGACAGCTAACAAACAGGAAGAGAAAATGCAGGATGATGAAGAAGATGAAGATAGAAACCCCAAAAGATGCATCGAGAGGAGTCACCCAATTACACAAGGGAGGAAGAGAGTCAAGGGGGTGCTGTCAGAGCCGAGTCCAGACTATGACAGACAGCAGGACGATACCACAGACAGTGTAACAGACAGGACACCTGATAATGACACAGCAGCAACTGGTAACAAAGACAGTGTCCCGTCTCCTGTGGACAGTCAGCCACACTGTAACTCTGCTGAAGGAATAATGGCAGAGCCCAGAGACTTCCCTGCACCCGCTCCTGTCCGCTGCAGCTCCCGCCTGGCTGCTAAACCCCGACGGGTGCACTGCCTGAACAGCCGGGTGAAGCGACTCCATGCCCGCCCCGACTCATCCAAACGCCTAGAGGCACAGAGCCAGACCTCCACCAAAGATGGAAAAAGCTCAACAGAGATACCAGAAGGTGAGATGGCTGCAGTGCTTTGTCCCGATGGAGTCGCCCATATGTGGCATTCAGAGACCAGAGAGAGGCGCTACAAGTGTCCCATATGTGGTAAAAGGTTCTACCAGATCGGCCACTTGAAGAAACACCAGTTCAGTCACACGGATGAGAAGCCTTTCACTTGCCAGGAGTGTGGGAAAAACTACACGTCAGCAGAAAGCTTCAAGGCTCATCAGGTATCACTCAGTCAGCTTACTGACTAGTCCTTTATTTTGACTCCTTAATTTTATCTCATAAGTACACCGCATGATGGTGAATGCAAATATTAAATATAGTTAATATAGTTACAGTTAGGAGGTTCACTTATATACAATAAAGCTTGTGACACTGGCTCCAGATTGTTCCAAACGCTCTGTTTCAGACAGTTGTTTTCAGTCCTGGCTTTGAATGATGTCATAAGGAGCAACCAATCAGAAGAAAGGTGTTTTATAGTGAGAGGGAATGAAAGTACATCGGCTTGTTTCTGACACTGGGTGAACTGAGGGGCTGCACAAAAAGTATTTATTTGAATGATGTAAAGTGTCAGTGTAGGTAGTGTTAAAAAATAAAAAAAAGTTGGAAAACACTTTATTAGAACCAGATCAAAAGCCTCTTCTTTCATTTCATGCCTTTTTTTTTTTTTTTACCCAGTTGCTCCCTTTTCTCCTCTTATTCTCTTATTTTCTCCTCTTCTTGAATACAAAAACCAAATGATTGAGGTAGTGATCAGAATGCTGTGGCTGATCTGTATATACACAGTACAGCAATATGTCTGCGATGAGCTGAAGTTTGAGAAAAATCAGGTTGGATGGAGGTCCTTACAAAGGGTCTTAAATGCACTTTTCTAGGAAAAGTGCACTTAAAAAGCAGTAAATTGTCACTGCAGCAATTTCCAGTCAAAGTGCTGTTGTTCATCTGAGACCGTACAGGGTCAGAGCAACTTGTAAGATTTTTTGGAAAGTCTGGATGCTAAACCACAGGCAGGTTGCTTACACCTGTAGACATCCTCACACATCTTTGTTTCTCTCCGTGCTGTTCAGCGTGTCCTTTTTTATGTCCAGGCTTTGAGTCCCTGAATGATTCCTCTCCTCCAGTACAGTAAAAGTAAAGCAAAAACACAGTTTTTAAATGTTTTTATTTCTTTTTTTATTCTGAGTGGTGGACACAAAAAGTGTTGTGCCAAGGAGTAGAAAAAGTGGCCTCTGAATTGCACACCAGAATGTTTTTGGGGGGTCAGGTTGAGTGGATTGGAGACAAAGTTTGAGAGGCTGAGATGGTTTGGACATGTGCATGGAGAGGAGGGGTAGTAGAAAGGTTGAGCTGCCAGGCAGGAGGAAAGGAGGAAGAGAAGGTGGACATGCAGAGGACATCTCCTCACATACATGTGAGGAGAAGATGCTTGGGGTAGGGTGCGGGGGAGGCAGATGATCCACTGAACAAGAAGAAACAGATTGAGTTAAATATTGTATAAAATCTATTTATGTGTAGATGAGTCACCGCGGGGAGCGTCCCTTCTCCTGTCCTCACTGTGAGAAGACGTACGGCCTGAAGCGGGACCTGAAGGAGCACATGGTCCTGCACACGGGGGAGAAACCCTATACCTGTGAGCACTGTGGGAAGGCATTCGCACGACGCCCATCCCTACGCATCCACCGCCTCCTTCACTGCAGTAGAATGAGCTACACTCAGCCTCCTAAGGTAGGGAAGAGTTCCACTCTGTTAGGTGTTTGTTCTCTCACATGCGCCGACATTTTCAAGTAATTTTAATAAGGAGGACAGTGCATACAATTGATTCATTTCCTCCTGTGTGCAGTGAAGAAAGCTGTTTCCCAGTGTTGTTTGTGTCTCAGCACCACAGTTTGAAATCACTCACGTAGCATCTTTAAATTTACACGCCAGTCTTGTTTTCCTTTTTTTTTCTCCTTGAACAGCAGTTTGAAGTGAAAATGTTTAATAAGAAGGAAAGAAGACGTGCTGCTTTTGTGTTTCTCCTCTCCCAGGTGCAGTGCACAGTCTGCCGCAAGCTTCTGGCTAACTCGGGCTCTCTGAGGAACCACATGAAACTCCACACGGGGGAAAAACCTCACATCTGTCAGCACTGTGGGAAGTGCTTCAGTCAGAAAGGTAACGTCCGAGGCGTGGGTGTGATCCTTCAGCTGCAACAAGCTGATCACTGGTCAGATGTGCTCGGCTGGAAATGGCCAACTTTTTACAGAACACCAGGTCTGGTTTTAATATAAGAAAATGTAATAAATTTGTCAGACATACCTGCTTCGTAAGTCACTTCTTCATAATTAAAGAAAATATGTGATGAGCAGAAAAGAGACAGAAAAAATGCAAACAGCTGTTTTAGCCATAAGTCTGCATATTTTAGTTGAAACTCTGTGACTGTCAAAGTCATTTCAGCTTTCAGACCAGCAGTGAGATTCTCTGTCACGCTGCCTGTTGGCAGTCAGAAGGTTTTTGTTTTATGATCATTAGTAACTGCATGATCTAAACACTGCTTCTCTTTAATAACCGGCCTGCTAATATTTTATTATCAGGTGTAATCAGTTCGTCCGACTTTAATGAGGGTGCTCTTTATTTCAGATTGCATGGTTGTCTCTATGGTTCAATTCAATTTTATTCATATAGCGCCAAATCACAACAAGAGTCGCCTCGAGGCGCTTCATATATGTGCTGCAGCAAACTCTAAAGCAACATTTTGACACAATTAACAAATACTAAACAAGGTAAATGAAGCCTGTAGGAATGCCTGAGTCTAGATGTAGACAGATAGTGCTGTTGGTTCACTTCATTGTGTGTTTATTACATTTAACAAAATAAACCTATAGGCTACATGTGCAGATGCTTCTAGCACAGCTGTTTCTGTCCTGTGTGCAGTTTGCACTTTACCAACTCATCCTTTTGTGCAATAAAAATAAAAAAAAGGTCCATACCCCGCCGCTGTAGGGGGCGCCACACAAACTAACAATCAGCTGATTAGTGTACTTTAGCACGATTATAAAATATACCGGCTTCCTGTTTTGCCAGTTTATTTGAGAACATTGATCGTTTTTTCGGCAGTTTTTAGACTGTTCTATATTTCTCCATAGATATGACCTAAAACATCATTGAAGAGAACCCAATATTACATTTGTACACTATGCAGTGAGGAAGATGATTGATGAAGTCCATAATTTCACCTGCTCCACTGAGGCAGCAGAGCTGCTTCTCCCTGGTGCTGCCATGAGGCAGAAATCATTCCTGCAGCTGTACAGTAACTCTCCTTTCTGTCACAGGTGAACACACCTGTCGGGCTTAATAGATTCTGTATTATATCTTCTTGCAGCAGTTTCTTTGATTTATAGGGGACATATTATTTATTAATGCAAATTCTTAGTTTTACTTTTTACTCTTTGATTTGGATTTTCTCACAGTATAAGACCCTCACTATGCACCTGTGGCACTTTACTGTGCTCATTTATTGTGGACTGTGCTATTTTTATTTCTTTATCCTGCTGATATAACAGGGATCAATAAATCATCAATGTGTCTATTAATCTAAGAAGGACTCTGTGGGCTCAGCCTTTGACATATGCTGAGGGGCTCAGTCACTCAGAGGCAGTCAGAGCTGCTGCTCTTTTATTCGGGGGGGGGCAGCAGCTTTTTTAATGTAGATGTGTTAGTAAGTATTGAATTGACTGGTGAATATGGGAATCAAAAACCAGTCCTTATAGAGAACTGGTTCCCAGTAGTCCAGTTCCTTGGAATTGTTGGTCTGCTTGCCTGTCGGTCCTGCTGCTGTTGCACTACAATATGCATGTACGTTTTTATGTTTATTACACAAAAGGACAAGAGTGCAGCAGTAAAGTTGCATCATGCTACTTCAGCTCTTTGCAAGCTAATGCTAAGCTGAGAGCACAATGAGAAATGATAAGTGAATCAATAAGGATTGAAATCAATAAGTAAAATAGATAAGGGAATCACAATCGCTAAATTCTTATAATTCATAATTTCACTCTGCTGGTCATTTCTCACAGTTCTCTTAGTGAGATGCTATAAAGGCATCATCATGAAAGTGAAAGCAAAATGAGACGAGAGACATTTTGTTAAAGTCGTGTCCCAGGATATCACTGAAAGTCCCGAGTGTGACGCCACCCTGTGGCCTTTCTGTGTGCGTGGGTTGTCTCCTCCCACAGGTCAAAGACAAGCAGTTAGTGGGGTTCAGTTAATTGTCCATAGATGTGAAAGTGAGACCTTTGATTTGGATAACAGGCAAACAGTTTAATGGAAACACAGAAATGCTCAAACTGCAGTGTCATAAATGAAGCAGGTTTTCAGTGTTAGTCGTCTCCCTGAACCACACAGATCAAATTGATATTGATCTTCTCAACTCGATACGCTGCTGAAAAGTAAACGTGTTACTTTCTTACTGTTGTAAAGTGTTTCCCAAAATGTCACATTTGTTCTGGTCACACTGACGTCATCATTATTTTCAATAAGTGACTGTTACCCTGCTGTTTTCCTTCCACTCGATGTCGCTTCCAGCTGTGATCAATTCCTGCAGTTTATCTTTCCATTCGTCAAAGTGACACCAGCAACACGTTACTGGACAAATGCATCATTCCCCTGCTCCCACTGCTGCTACAGCCCCCCCGACCCCTCCCTTTTAATAAGCAACTGTCTCTGTCTGTTTGTGTGTGCAGGAAACCTTGAGTGCCACTTGAGAATCCACAATGGAGAGAAGCCGTTCTCCTGCTCAGAGTGCAGTCAGACATTCTCCCAAAAACCGGAGCTGCGTCGGCACATGTTCTCCCACACCGGAGGCGGTTTTCTCTGTAGCTACTGTGGAAAATCGCTGAGGGACCCCCACAGCCTAAGGTCCCACGAGAGACTGCACACTGGAGAAAGACCCCATTGCTGCCCTATCTGTGGAAAAGGTTAGAGCTGCATATTAAAGCTTTATAAGTCAAATCATTTTTTTAAAGCAAGGAATGAGGCTCTGCAGCAGACCCAGGACACGCTCTCGGCTGACCTGGGAACGCCTCGTGTTCCACGGATAAGCCAGAGGAGGTGGCCGGGGGGAGGGAGGTCTGAGCTTCTCTGCTTAGGCTGCTGCCCCCGTGACCCGGCCTGGATGAAACAGGATGAGAAATCCCTCAAGTCCTGTAATGTGTATAAATGTATAATTCTGCATAATTACCTCTGTGACATCTTGTAACTCTGTGTAGCACAGTATGCTTTATATATACTATCCCAGTTGGAAAACCAGTAAGTTGAGTACATTAAATAGAAAAACACAAGCCTTATGGATTCAGAGAAGTAAGCTATAGAGTAGGAGCTCTAATTAAATGCACTTTAAAACCTCTGAAAACGACACTATGAGAAACCCACATTTAGACCACACACACCACAAGGCATTAGTCGGGAGGCTTTTCAGTCACGCTGTAGGGTGATCGATATTAACAACTAAACCTTTAAACACAAAAGCCTCAAATCAAACCCTGAAGAGTCAAAATCTGAATCAAACGTAGAGATGTATTCTCCCTCTTACTACAAACAAATGAAGCACAACTACAGTATGTGTGCAAAAATACACATGAGTCAATATAAGGAAAATGATTACAATTGATTTAAAGGCATTCATTTATATTTAGCAAGTCATTCTGCATTTAAAGGTGGTGGTCAGAGGGCCCGGTGGCGCCTGTGTCCGGCAGCCTCGCCTCTGTCAGTGCGCCCCAGGGCAGCTGTGGCTACAATGTAGCTTGCCATTGCCAGTGTGTGAATGGGTGTGTGAATGGGTGAATGACTGAATATAGTGTAAAGCGCTTTGGGGTCCTATGGACTAGAAAAGCGCTATACAAATGCAGGCCATTTACCAAAGGTGTAAAAAAATAATGTGCACATTTACGAGCCTGAAAAGATGAATAAATAAGCCAACAGTAAGAGCACCGCACCAATCTCAGAAACCTGCTTCATCCACAAGAAAAACCTGGAAGTGTGTTACCATCCGTCAGATCAGTGAACCACTTAAAGATGGTTTAAGAGTCAAAACAAGCATCGATATAACCAACAGTGCGTGTCAATCACTAGGCCCCCTTATATACATTATATTCTCTGTTTTGTTATTTTGTCAAAGAACTAGAAATTATTTTTTTGTTAAAAACTGCAGCTGAACCTAAAATGAGGAAAGTTGGACAATTTCCCTCCAAATAGCCTCGTTTGTCTCACTCATCTGCAAACGTTGTGTTCTGCATGCATGATTGGAAAACACAAACTACTCGTTACGACTTGGGCCAGCTTTCTTTTTACGAAGCATCAAACAGAAAGTATGCATCCATCAAGTTCAGGGTTTTATTATTGATGTTCAGCACATGCAAGAAACGTTTTATCTCTCACGGACAACTGAGATGTATTTATACCTCATTTAATTCTGTTCTTGTATTTACAGCAGTGAGCAGGGACGTTATATTACTGACAGATACATGAAGGGTTATTTAGTGTTGTGAAGAAGAACTTTCAGAGTACTCTTTACAGTCCTGTGAAGAAACAAGTGCACCCTAAATAAGAGGCAGGTGTTGATGATCAAATGTATAAGTGAGCCTGACTCCCCAAAAGCAGGAGGTTTGACAGTGTGCTGCATGTAGGTGTGTGTTAATATGAAGCCGCAGTCTTCCCAGGAGTGCACATCCAAACAGATCCACCCAGGCTCAAACTGTGCAAAGCTCAGACAAACAGCTACACCTGAGGCTCTACAGCTCTCACGAGTATGTTAAATGTAAAAGTTCATGACAGTTAAATCAAAAAAAGACTGAACTGAAAGCCTCGTCTCTCTAAACAGAGCATGGAACAAAGTCCTTTGGACAAATACGAGGACATGTTTGGCCATAACTGGTGAGAAATAAACACCTCATCATCTGTCAGGCAGGGTGGTGGAGCGGTGGGCACCTTGTAGTCACGGTTGATCGTGACCTCCCCTGTACACTGAAGTACTCTGCAGTCGGTGTGTGTGAGATGGAGCTTTGCCGCAGGATAAAGATTCCAAGCACTCCAGGCCCAGTTAGTCCAGACCTGATTAAAATGCTCTAACATGACCTTAAGATAGATGAATGTCGACAGTCCTCAATGAACTGAAGCCATGTTGTAAAGAAGAGTGAGCTGAAACTCCTCCACATTGACGTGAGAGACTAATGAAGAAAATGATTTCTTCAAGTGAGCTGTTCTTAGTTTAAACCTTTTTTCCAGAGGATCATATTTCTTAGATAAACACAGGCCTTGAGTGCTTTACATACAACGGCTGTAATATATCAGATTTTTCTTGATTTTGTAAATTGCATTAAAATAATGATGGGTTATGAAATCAGACGTCCACTGTACAAAAAACAATACAGGTGTAAAAAGCAACACAGCTGCAAACAACGAGTCAGCTCATCTTCCATCATCCACGTTTAATTTGTTTTCCACTCTTTGTGCTTTTCTGATGACAGATGACCTTGGATTAAAATAAACTCATGCTCAGCTCATGTGTAGAGACATGTTGTGCAGCTTGGACTGTAACTTTATGCTCTGAACTTGCTAAAGTTTGACCCTGACAAATATATAGATATACTACACCAGCCATTAAAGTGAAAAAGGAGGATAAAGCAGGGTATACTTTAGGGTTGATTTACAAGCTGCTAATCTGAGTCAGCAGATTGTATATTCATGTTTGGTGAATCTTTGCATTTGAAGTGTACTTTTGAATTTTCTGTCTAGGCTACACGTTGGCTACCAAGTTGAGGAGACACGTGAAGTCGGCCCACATGAAGGAGAAACCATACACCTGCCACTGCGGCGCTTCCTACACTGTGAGACAAAGTCTGCTGAGGCACCAAGCTCAGCACAGGACAGACGGAGGAGTTCAAAAAGAGGAAGAAGAAGGACATGGAGAGGAGATGCACACCAGAAATCAGGAGGTTCCACAAGAGTTAGCAAGTTCAGGATGCAGTCACCCAAAGCCAATCAGAGGCAGACCCAAGAAGAACCCTCAGGGCACAGCAGAGAAGGACGGAGGTGAGGTGAAGCAGAGAAGATCACAAGAAAAAGGAGAAGAGGAAGCAAAATTAAAGACACTTGACTCAAGAGAGGGAGATAGCGTAGCTAACATCCAGCACGCCGTCGTGTACGTCCACACAGACGACCTGTCAGCGCCAAGCTCCACTCCTCTGCTCTTCACCTCGGAGGGCTCGCTGCCTGCAGGGACAGAACAGGAGCTGGTGGAGGTTTTGATATCGGAAAGCGCAGAGCAGTGCATTGTGGTCCACGGGCAGCAGGCGGTAGGAGAGCTCCTGATCTTACAAGAAGAAGGAAGTGGACTTTGCTCTGTTGCTCAGACAGTAGAGATAAACACAGTGTAGCTGTGATCATGGCTTCTGAACCCTTTGAGGACATCTTTAGTATTTAAGCCCTTCCTCTAACCTACCTCATCAACGGTTTATTTATTTTGGTACGTTTTATTGCCATTGAATGACCTTTACAGAACAGCTGTGAACTAATTTGATGGATTAGCTGCCATCAAACGATGCACACTTACTTGTCTGCCTTCTGTACAGGAAAGTGTGGGTGTATAGAAAAAGCTCTGAACACGAGCGAACTGTTGACACCCAGTGCTGACATTTACTGCTGATGCGCAGCACTTATGCTGTAAAATTGGCATCAAATCCTCTGCATTTACTTGGTTATTATCTTGAGTTAAAAGAAACAAAATAAAAACAGGGTCTTGTCATTATAACCAAAGAGCTCAATCTTTGTCTCGTTTGACCATAAAACTTTCTCCAGAAGGCAGCTGCACACGTCAGTCGAGCTCATGGATGTTTTGTAGCAGAGGCTTCATTCTTGGTTGGCACAATCAGTCCATTACAGTAACTGGCTTCACTCGTGGTGCTGGTGCTCCAGCAGCTGCCAGTTCATGGAAGATTTAAGGCTTACTGGTTCCTGGGTTGTTCCTAAACAGATTCCTGTTTGGGTGACAGATTTGGTCGTCCTACAGACCTTGGAAATATGCTGACACATCATACTTATGTCCAGTTACAGATCTGAGAGTCTGCAGTTACATAGAAATCATCCATTAGGCTTCTTTTGATCGTGCTCCAAATTCTTGTTCTTTAAAGTTATTAAAGCCCAGACTTACCATGATATTCATGACCATGATGAGTGTATGCAAATTTTTGACCACAACTGTGTGTACATGAGGTTTTAGACGATGGTATCGTTTTTGTGATTTTGCTGCTCTATGATGATACAGAGAACTGTAAATCAAACAGTCAAAATATGATTAAAGTGCAGACTTTCAGCTTTAACTCAAGGGGTTTATCCAAAGTATTGCATTAACTGTTGAACTTGTCAGCAATACCAAAAAGTCTACCTCTCCATGGTTAAGAAAAACAACTTCACAACAAGAACATTCTTGAGGAGGTGGGCGTATCTCAGGCCGATCAGTGTCTACACGTAAATACAGAAGATTTACAGTAAGGTGCAAACCAGACCAGGAAGGGCAGATTAGACTTTGGCAGAGAGCAGCTGTAACAGCTGACACAGTTCTGTCTACATTCTCAGAGGACTGGATTTAAATCCATTAACTGTTGTTTTTCTAGCTAAACTTTTTACACTCGTTGTTCTGGGAAGGACACCTTTATATTGCAGTTGTGTTATGAGCTTTGTCCACGTGTTCTTTTATCACTTGAGGTCTAAAATAGGCTGTTATGTAAGATTCTGTCCTTGTGCTGTTGTACATGGCAGTCAGGCCTGCAAAGACAAATGATGAGAATAAATGGGTGTTTGACCTTTAATCTAACCTTTCCTCCTTTGTTGTATTCTCTCTGTGTAGGATGCCATGTTATAAAGGTGCGCTTCAATCAGGGATCCCACTCATCATTAAAGACAAAAGGCTGTTCGAACAAATGGGATCTAACTAATTCCCCCGTGGAAATGACAGGAGAACATGCGGCACTGTGCAAAGATTTGAGGCCTGAATCTTAAAATAAACACTTCACTAAGATAATAGACCCACACAGACGTATATACAGACAACTATTGTGAGTGACAAGGAGCCTGGACCGTAGGGATGAGCACAATTCAAATTTCCACATTAGGATACATGTTGTAAGGTGTGCTTTAGGTGGTGGCTATATATTAGGCTGTTTTCTCATGTAATAGTGAGAGGAAGCACTTGTGCAATTTCTGTTTTGAAAAATGCGTTCTTGGGAGGTTAAGCAGACTTAAGGGCACTCACAGGCTTCAGGGCTTAAGGCAGTCACCATGTAATTGCAGTGTCTGTGGTTGGAGGCTGCCTGGAGAACTTATGTTGCATGTCATCCCCTTTCTCTTTCACCTCATTTCCTTCACCTTTCTACCATCGGCTCTCAAAAGGAATGAAAATGTCTCCCAAAGCTGCTGAAGGCAGGAAGAAGAAAAGCATTAGAAAGGATCCAAAAAGTATCATTTTGCAGCCCATCAATTCAGACCCATTCACGTTTTGCTCTTCATATTGTGGATGGAGTTTAAACTCGTGCACATTACACTGCACTGTGGGGTATTTAATGTTGGAGGGGAAATGGCAAATATGTCCATCCAGACAAAGTCTATATCATAAAGCGAGCTGTCTGAATAATGTTTTTAGAGTCACTTTCATCTACTCCACAATTTACAATCTTTCTGTTTAGTCCTTGGAAATATACACAGCCACTAGAGTAGTCTAGACTTACTTCACTTTAATTCATATGTAGAAGTGAAGAAAAGAAACCTTACGAAGCTAAGAGACACAAAAACGAAAGAAGAACCTCAGGCTGTCACAGTTTTTTTTTTTTTTTTAAACACTACTGTCTGCTGTCTTAGAACCGGGAGACTGAGACTGGGGATACAAGCAGATCCAGCTTTTCTGCAGAGACTCTGGGCTCAGCCTTAAAGACAGAGTGAGGCTCACTCTGTCTGATAGTATTGGAGGCATGTGAGGTGATGGGGAAATGTCCCACCAGATCGAAGCCCTGGGGCAGATCTCTTCAGGCTTTGGAATAATTCATGGTAGAGTGGTCTGGGCATCAGACTGTTGTCCCCATAAACTGGACTCCAGTAAGTATCAGACGATGGGTGTAAAGAAGAAAGGACGTGCTAAGCTATTAATGTGAAGGCCCAGATGATAAGAAATGAAACCAGATAAATAAAATATCATTCAATAAAACCAGCCGACAATCTTCTTGTATGAGCTAACTGTCACAATCTGGGAGGCAGATCATCTGGAGGAGGAGGATTTGTACCCAAACGCAGGCACGGACGACAGCGTAGCTGTGAGAAAGTTCATTAACAAAGAAAGGCAAAATATAAACCAAAGCAGAGCACTGCAGGGAACTACGCTAACAAAAACCTAAACTGGGAACAGCGACAAAATAATAATGAAAGGAACAAAAACCTGCAACGAGAAACCTGGAGCAGGGAGAAGCACACAGCAGAAATACAGGGGTAGACACACAGATGAACCAGCGACTAACAGAGGGAAACGCAAGGCTTAAATACACAGGGGGATAACGAGGGAATGAGACACAGAAGGGGAACACAGCTGGGAGTAATCAGACATGTCAAGACCAAGGAGAAGCAAAACTCAATACACTGACATAGGACACAGACTTTCAAAGTAAAACAGGAAACAGAACAGACACAGACTAAAAGACAAGAAAAGATAAACGATGACAAAATCAAAGTTCAATAGTAATACAGAAACACTGGGTCACAGACCCAGGACCGTGACAATAACATATTTGTCAGGTAATGCTTGTGTCATGCACCTGTCAGTCCAAGTGGGATGATAGGTGCACTTTGACAGAAGAGTCTATGGGGGTCACTAATGTTTGGGGACAGCCTCATGTGTCCTTTTAAGGAACTGCTTAAAGTTCTACCAATAATTACTAGTATAACCCATTTGATGAGGCTGTGTGCACTCCAGTGACATCACCGCATAGAAACATGAAACACTGTGTTCTGAGTCTGTTCACGTTTCTTAGGGGGAGTAAATGCAAAGCCTTAGTCATGCCGCTGAAAATGGATACGAGCCGCTGGAGCCCCAGCATGTTAGCGTCATGAAAAATACATACAACCAGATCTCAAAGGCTAATGGATGTGTGACGCACACAGAGAAGTGGTGATGCACAGGGCGAGAGGGAAAAAAATCAATTCATATTACTTAGTTAAAACTTACCCATAATTACTGTATCAGGGCTGCCACTATGCCAGCAGGTAGATATTATGTTTAATGGTTTCAGAGCGCCTTTGAAAAAATGTCTGGAAAATAAATAAAAAATGAAATACATTAAAACATGACATGAAGTACAAAGACTGATATTTCTTTAACTCGTAACTGATGAAAATTCACATCTAACTGGACACGATATGATACAAACTGAGTACATCTATGCTATTTAGTTCCATTATGGGGAAACCGGACTGCTACTACACGCTGCAGTAGTGCAGATTTCAGCTCAATCAACCAGTTTAAGGTGGAAAAACCTGACTGGACACCTCAGACCACAAAACTATCCCACATGTTTGGTCAGAGGTCAGGACAGCCTCATGGCTGATTCAAAGGTAAACGCCAGCCAGCAAATCCAACCAGTCTTTCATTCACGATGTCTGTCATAAGATGAGCCGGGGTGTTCACAGTATAAGGTAGGAATTACAGCCCTTTTAAAAAAGTGTTACTTCCCGTTTATCATGGAAAAGTAAGAACTTGGTGCAGGATTAGTGGGGAGGGAAGTGAATCAATACTCAGTACTGCAAAAGAAAAGGAAATAAACACATCTCATGTTTCCTGGATGTCTGCTCACAGCAGCGGGTCTGAAGGGTGAATGAAAAAGTGGATCTGTTTTAAAACAGTGTGATATGTCTGATATCAGACGTCTGAACTTTTATAAGAATTACAAATTGAGCAAATTTAGATGTGAACATTTATATTTAATTTAAATTAAATCACTGAATCATACCTGTTATTAATCTCTGTCTCTCTTCCACAGCATGTCTTTATCTTGTCTACCTTCTCTCACCCCAACCAATCACAGCAGATGGCCCCGCCCCTCCCTGAGCCTGGTTATGCTGGAGGTTTCTTCCTGTTAAAAGGGAGTTTTTCCTTCCCACTGTCGCCAAAATGCTTGCTCATAGGGGGTCATATGATTGTTGGGTTTTTCTCTGTATCTATGAAGCGCCTTGAGGCGACTTTTGTTGTGATTTGGCGCTATATAAATAAAATTGAATTGAATTGAATTGAACTTCTTTGGGTTAACAGCCAACTTTCTTCCATTCCTCTCCGAGTCACCTAACACATTTCTGGTGCAGAAGTTGGCCTCACTTTAAGCCATGTACTTATCAGCCGACATCAGCGTTGGACCTCTCTAATGCTCTTGTGGCTGAATGAGAGCGAAGCTACGCTTGCCAGGTTCAACATCTGTTGTGAGGAGGCTGGATTAAGTGGATGACTGAACAGCATCTGGCAATTTCGGCGACTTTCCCAAGCCAGCAATCACATCCAATTCACAGAGTGATTGGCAAGGTGTGCAGAGGTGAGAAAGGATGCAGGGTTTGAGCATACTTCAGTCAGCTGCTTTCATCACTTTAGTGTGTCTACATGAAAAGCGTACACTAATGACAGGCTTTTCACACCACTTTCCCTCCAGCTGACAAAAAACAAATGACCAAAAATACCAAAGTTTTTTTCTTACCTTTAAAGCTCGAGTTGTATGAGAGTGACGTCATATTGACAAATGACAGATTTCACTAAATGTAATTGTCTGTTCTGATAAAAGCATACAGCAGCATTTACAACTCTGATATGAAAGTACTTCACTCTGAATTCTCTTCAGTTAATAGTATTCGTTTTATTACCATACACCTGAAATACAGGCATGTAAACAGTGTAAGCACTGTAAGACTGAAGGCTGAAATGTCTTTGGGACCATTTTGAGGTGCTATTGTTATGTAAATGTGTAGTGTAGGCTTCAGGAAATTTGTTAGTGTCGTACAGTTTCGACTGTTGTGTTTATGTCTTGTTTTGTTCAGTCTTTGAGTAGGGACAGAAAAGATCTTTTAGGTTTTATTCCTCTTAGTTTACTTTTAAATGAAATTTGAACTCATTTACCTTTCTGAACATGAAGGACCAAATGCAGCCGTTTATTTTAGGCTCAAAAGATGAAAAAAGGTCAAAAAATACAAGAAATTAAATTAAAGCACACCGCCTGACAGGAAACAACAGGGGATATTAACAGACACTGTGACAAAGACTAAAGGAAAAACAGTGCTATTGATACCCAGAAGGGGTAATCAGATGGAGTGGAAACAGAACAGTAATGTAGAATGTGTAGTAGAGTAACGAGACACAGAGGCGTAAACAACAGACAGGACACAAATAAGTAACAGGAAGTGAGAAAGAATAGCTAAACATGGAAACAGAAACATATGAAAAGACACAGGAGGAAAACCTGAAGGAACAAATAAACAAACAGAAAACTAGATTGAGCACTAAAAACTCAAAAGAATGCAGAATGTAAATGATAACCAAAGCAAGAACAAAACAGACACTACAATGAACAAGAACTGAAATCTCTAAAAACTAGTAAAACCAAAGGTGCAGGACAGCGATGCTTTCATATCCAGTGTTATCAGCAAAAACTTATATTAATATTCAGTAGGCATTAAAGGAAACACCCTTGAATGCTTTAAATTGTATCTTTTGGATAGGTCCTTTTCTGTTACGATGGGGAGCTACTCTTCTTCTGTTACCCCTTTTCGTTGTGGTGTGCCCCAGGGGTCTGTTCTGGGCCCTATGTTGTTCTCATTGTACATGCTACCCTTGTGCTCTATATTTGACAAATATAACATTTCTTTTCATTTTTATGCTGATGATATTCAAATCTATTTTTGTCTGACCGATGACACCCCATCTTCTCTACGCTGCTTTCTTGATTGTATGAGGGAGGTCAAAGGCTGGTTATCCAGTAACTCCCTTTTTCTTTTCTTTTTTTTCTTTTTCTTTTTTTTTTCTTTTTTTTTTTCTGCCTGTCCCGTTTGGCTCTTTTGCCATCAGAATTGTTGTCTAAAGGCAAAGAAAGATGCCCAACGGATTTACTTTACCAAATTGACCATCCCAGCCTTGCCGTAATGGTCTATTTGATTCACCTTTTATTGTTTATTTTATTTTCACTTGCTGAATACGAGACAGACTTGACTGGGGGAAAGAAGGGGAGAAAGAAAGAGGGAAAGAGAAACAGCTGAGAAGAGGGACGGGGGAGAAGGTCAAAAGACAAAAACCAACAGAATGAGCAGAAAAAAAAGAAAAAAAAATGCATATATCAATCACCTGGATCACCTGCTGAGAAAGAAAAAAGAAAACAAGCAGAAGAGAACAAGAGTAATAGAATAAACAACATCACAATGATATATGGGAATATGACAGTAAATACTAAATATTAAACATTATTGTGCAGCACATAAGATCAACAGCACACAGTGTGCTTTGAGGTAGGAGCCAAAAAGGGTGTAGTTTGTGGGTGTGATCACCCGTGTGTACACCTGTGAGCATGGACGCGCTTGTTTTTTTTTTTTTAAAGGTTCCTTCATGTAATGATCTGCTAGAGGGTGTGGGGGGGCCACAGCCCCGTCCTCCAGGGCATGAAGCAGGTATGGAGGAGATCAAAACTCCAGACATCCAGAGGCCCCCAGAACACAAGAGACCAAGGAAGACCAACAGAGGGGCAGCCGCGCCACTGTCCCAGAAAGAGCTGAGGAGAGTCCCAGATGAGGGCTCACTCAGCAGCCGCGGAGCAGAAGCCAGGGGGAGTTGCAGTGACGCGCCCGTGAGCTCCGCCGGCAGCCAGCCGTGCCTGAGTGACCGAGCCCCAGGCCGAGAGGCCGGGGGCACCCCACCTCCGAAGTGGCCCGAGCGAGCCCCAGGCTCCAGGCCCCGATAAGCGGCCGCCAAGGAGTGAGCCGGTGTGTACCTGGACGCCCATCCCCGGACACAAAGAACCACCAACGCACCGATGTCTGAGGGAGTCCGCCACTGGCAGGGGAAGTGGTGGTAGGGGGAGATAGGCCTCCAAACCTTGGAGGGCCTAAGATGTCCCCAGAGAGGTGGCGTCTGATACCCAACATGACATATAGACACAGAAATACAGGCACACACAGATACAAACATCCATTCCCACCCTCATGCTCTCATATGCACTTACTCCACACTCAACCAACGTGGAGACAGACATAAAGAGACGCTGTACACACGATCACACTCCCCAAGCGTACTCTAACAAACCGGGTCTAGGTACCCTTGCCCCTGGAGGGGGGAACTGCACCCAGACCCAGGTGGTGTTACCCTTTTCCCTGCGGTGGGGGAGGCAGACCGCCCCGACTCCGCAGCAGCAGGGAGGCCCCACACTCCAGACCGCAGTCGGACGGCCAACTCCTCCTCCTAGCCCCCCGGCTCCAGCAGGCCGCAGAGAACGGGGGTGAGAGAAGACTCCAAACCTCCCTCCACCCGCTCATTGTAGTGTTGATGCATGTGTGTTCTAAGGTGCAATTAAAACCCAGGAGGGCATGGAGCTACCTGCCAGAGAGCAGCAGGTAAGCGCATAGTCCCTCCTGCTAGCCCTCAATGTCTACGTGTATTTAACATTGAGAGGTGGGCAACGACGCCAGGGGTGGGGGTGTACACCCTGATGGTACTTTGGATTCCGTGTATCGTGCCCACCCCCAAGATCCTATATGTATGTGTAATGAGAGTGTGAGTAATGTGAATGTCTAAGTTGTGGGATAAAATTGAGGCAGAGGCAGCCAGAAGGGGACAGAGGGGGGGGGGGGGGGGGTAGCCTCCTCTGCACCCTGGTGACATACCCCTACTCCAAGGTCTGCATGTGTGGGTGGTTGTGGTGGAGCGGGAAGAGGGTAACTCCCTTTTTCTAAATGCAAACTGAAATTATTGTCTTTCATAGCCACATCCCTCGGGGACAATTAGCCGATATATTGGGCCCTTTGCTACCTCCCTCTCTGATACAGTACGTAGCTTGGGTGTTCCTTTGGACAGTTCCTTTAAACTTGATAAATAAGTGTCCTCTCTAGTCTAGCTTTTACCAACTACGACAAATCTCTAAGGCTAAGCCTTACATACCGCGAATGGATCTTGAAAAAACATATCCATGCCTTTGTTACTTCAAGATTAGACTACTACAACTCCTTTTACCTGGACCTCCAATCTGCCCGTCTTCATAAACTGCAACTTGTCCAAAATGCAGCGGCACGCCTTTTAACTGGTACTAGAAGGTTTGATTCTATTACCCCAATCCTTGCTGACCTACACTGGCTGCACATCAAATATCGGATTGATTTTAAGATTTTATTGCTTACATTCAAAATCGTAAATAATATTGTGCTGTGCTATTTAACTGAACTTCTCAGCCTGCATACTCCTAGGAGAGCACTTCGATCATCGAGTCAAATGCTCTTGGTGCAACCTCGGTCTCGGCTGAAAACCAGAGGTGATCGTGCTTTTGCCATTGCTGCACCGAACCTCTGGAACAGTCTTCCAGCTGATATTCGCGAATTTATTCAGTCTTTTAAAACACGATTGAAAACTTATTTGATTTAGTATTTTCAGTTAGTTAGTGATTTATCGCATGTACACTTTGTACTTTTATTGCATCTGTATGTAATTTTAACCTATTGTGTTACTGGGTTTTTCCAGTTGATATTTCTGTGTTGATTTTAGCTAACTTTTACACTAGGAGTGAAATATTTGTTTTAACATAGTACTGTTACTGTATTTGTACTCTACTATTGTACCCATATGTAATTAATTTTATTTCATATTTTACTATTGAGAAACACTTTGTTGTACCTCTGGTCTCTAAATGTGCTATATAAATAAAGTATTGATTGATTGATTGATAAATTGCCAAGAAAAATGCATAAAAAAATGTGGACTTCCCAAACGTGTTCGCTTTCCCTAATGTGCTGTTTTTTGGGATTTCACACAACAAATGAAACAGCCTCATGGGGCCAAGTGAGAAGAAACAGCATTAGATTCATACAGCGTCCTGCAGGACTCCCAGCCGCTCCGAGCTTTAGCTGAAAAAAACATTACACTCTTGATGGTTGCTAAGCTTCTCTGTTAGTTGATATTTAAAGACGAAATGTTTTAATGAGCTTTTCTCGTCTTTTGGGGATTAATTTGCCATTTGATTAGTCGGACCTTTGGACTATGACCGGGGATTTTAAAACTCTTTGTCAGGTGTCACACAGTTTAGAAACTGAGAGCTTTGCAGAACATTGCACTCAGAGGACTGAGAAGGTTTTTTTGTCTGTCTGTCTTCAGTGTTGGTTGTGCGTCTCTTTCCCACCTTTGCTGACCCGTCCCCTCATGTTAGAGATCTGACTCATGCAGTGGGTCCACACACATCACCCGTCACATCACTGAAAATATGCAGTTTTTTAATTTCATTTTTTTAAATTTTTGAGCTCCAATTTAAACAGACACTGCATAGCTGACAGGACTCAGGCAGTTTTTTTAAAACCTGCAGTTCACTGAAATTTCAGAGTGACTTAGCGACACAGTGGCTACAGGCTCCCTGCAGTAATACATCACCATACACCGAGGGCTTATAACTGCAGCTGAACACCTGCCTGGTGTAACGGGGACTTTTTCATTCTCGCCTTGCCACCATTTCTGTCATCTTCATATTTTTGATTAGAAAGAATATATCACTGTCACTCAGCTTTGACTAAAGTAAAAAAATACATTTCCTCCACTTTATTATACACTGTTATCCACTGCATAAATCTGTAAGTTTCCTCATTGTCAAAGAAATGAACAGTGTCTAATTTTATGGTAGTTTCAATTTAATGAAGAGGGACAAAATATCAACTGAAAACACACAAAAACATGCAAAAAACCCACAAAAACACATTACATGAAAGTTATGAACCGATTTACATGTCACTGAGTGAAAAAAGTACAGATACAGTATCAATAAGTCAATCAAAGATACTCCTGATCTCAGCTTCTTATGTATCATATTTCTTCCGTTCCAACCTCTCCACCACCACAGGCAAGAGGTCAAAGGATGACTGATGGTTGTAGACCTGCACATGGCTGGAACAGGCGATGATACCATCTGCAAGAAGCTTGCTGAGAAGGTGACTGTCGACATGATTAATCAGAAATGGAAGATTAGCTCAAGAGGTGATGCAAGTTATCTACTAGTTGAAAGTTGTTTGATTGGGCAAGTTGCTTTCCTCCGCATTGAATGTGTGAGAATGTCAGACAGAAGGCACTTGTGTATAGAAAAACGTGGTTGGGTTAATGTTGTATAAAACACTTAGAAAAGCACCATATAAAATTTAGAAATGGAAGAATATAAAATGACTATCAGTCCCCCTCAGGCTGGAGTTCCATCCAAGATCTTGCCTCATGGATTGAGGATGAGCTTGAGAAAGGTGGTGGTTGAGCCACTGAACATCTGACGACATGACAAAGTGGTCAGATGAAACCAAAATCGAGCTCATGCCCTGAGTATGACCCAAGGAGCACCATCCCCACAGTCCAACATGGAGGTGTAAATGTGACGAGATGAGGCT
The DNA here is from genome assembly GCF_900408965.1 of Simochromis diagramma. Taxonomy (NCBI): domain Eukaryota; kingdom Metazoa; phylum Chordata; class Actinopteri; order Cichliformes; family Cichlidae; genus Simochromis; species Simochromis diagramma. The sequence goes on along the minus strand of NW_024387277.1, from coordinate 3,837 downwards.
GTTTTGCTGAGGATACAGGATGACTTCACTTCACCAATGGACAGGGCTACGTACGATCTTGGAAGGAAACCTTCCTCCCTCAGCCAGAACACTGAAGTCAGGCTGTGGGCGGGTCTTTTAGCATGACAAGCACCTAAAAGACATCATCAAGGCTGAAAAGAAGCACATCAAATAGTAAATGGTCTGTTTGTATAGCGCTTTACTTAGTCCCTATGGACCCCAAAGCGCTTTACACTACATTCAGTCATCCACACATTCACACACTGGTGATGGCAGCTACATTGCAGCCACAGCCACCCTGGGGCGCACTGACAGAGGAGAGGCTGCCGGACACTGGCGCCACCGGGCCCTCTGACCACCACCAGTAGGCAACAGGTGAAGTGTCTTGCCCAAGGACACAACGACCGAGACTGTCAGCCGGGGCTCGAACCGGCAACCTTCCGATTACAAGGCGAACGCCCAACTCTTGAGCCACGATCGCATCAAGGTCATTGAATGGTCTAAGCCAGGGGTGGGCAACCTGCGGCTCTTTAGTCCTTATAGTGCGGCTCCGCGTGTTTTGGGAAATAAATTAGAAGTATTTAGCTGAAGTGTATTTTATTTATGTTAGTTCTTTTTTAACTTGTAGTTCTAGAAATAAAAAAAAATTAGATTCTATTATTTTTTCATCGCTCAAAATAAGCGTCACACTCGCGGAAGCCGGTGTACCCGCCGAAACGCCGTGCATTTATCGAGACTTTCAAACCCAGGTAGGCCAATTATGGATCTTCGGATCCACATTATGTCAGCAGCTGTTCTCCACCATGAACTATGTTAAAAACAAACACTGCTCACGCCTCACAGAAGACAGCTTACAGTCCTGCGTAAACAGGTGAACAAACTGCAATTTTTATTTGATAAACTTTTATTTCATATATGAAATGCTTTATAAATCTCTCCAGCATCAAGGTTATATACACATGCACACATTCTGTAGGCAGTCTGGAAATGCTTTTGTACAGTGAATGTCAAATATGTGAAAAGAAAGTAACTAAACTCGTTAGCAGGTCTCCAGTTGTTGCCTCAGACAATGTTTCAGGGAAAAACAGCCACTGTATTGTATATATCTGTGTACATGACCCTAGCGGCAGCTGAATGAGAACGGCACTCACGACCCCAGAAAGTTAAAGTTTTTATTCATTTTTTTTTTATATTTGCCTTTTGGGCTTCAAGACTTTTGCAGAGAATAGAAGAGAAAGTCAGAGAGACCTCGGCACATGTCGGTGGATCCTGACATGATTCATGAAAATGAGTTTTAGTCAGACTCACACTTCACAGCTGGAACTGAGACACAGTTTCTGCCGCTGGGATATTATTAGCTGGTTTTCCAGTGCTCCTTTCTAATGGTCATTGTTATATATTGGTAAATGTCTGTTCTATTAGTCTGACTGCATCATTATCTGGTGCTGTCAGAGTTTTCCCACACTTCCTGTGATTTCTGATTATTTCTGCAAAGAGGTGTTATTGTGATGGACCACCTACACTATATGTACAGGACTAGCTCGTCATAGGAACTCTAGTAAGACTTCATAATACGACTCGAGCCCGATTCCCCTGTGATGAAAACAAATTTCAGGGTGTTTTTATTTCTAATGTACCTACAAATTTTAGAGGTTGACACACTATAATGGGGATAAGTCAGGTTTTTACAGGAAACAAATAATCATTGTTCCAGTTTCACCTTTTTTTTTAAATTCAAGAAATTTTATGTATTTTACAGGAAAGGAGACAAATTATTTAAATACTGCATCATTTCTTGATAACTTTGTGGAAAAACAGACAACATTTCTTCATCTTGTGATCTTGTAATAATATAAGATGGAGTGACTTACCTAACTTGCAGGTAATAAGGAGTTTCTTGTACAGTCAATCTTTATTACATTTATAATGGCGGGATAATAGGAAATTCCATAATAGAACATTCATCATCCACATCAGCACAGTGAATATCAAACAAAGATGTAAAAAAATTAATATAGAAAATGGAAAGTAATCTACTCCATAATGTGGGCCGTGCCACAATAGTACAGTGTATTTCCAGTGCAAGACGGGGAAATGTTTTTTGTTTTCTTCAAAATGATCATGACACTGCACACTACTTAAACATACTTAAAGACCAGAGCCCTGTAACAAAGCTCGCAGTTTTCTGTGCTGATATGCAACATTTGGTGAGCATGCTCTGAAACTTACATGGTCTCTCACCAAGGCTCAGCTGCTGCAGTTTCTAAATGCTCCCACTTTGCAATCACTTACAGCTGATTGTTGAATACGTTGGAGGGAAGAAGTCACAAATGGACTTTTTGCAAAGGTGGCATCCTGTTAGAGTCCAATGCTCAGAGTCAATGACCTCTTTAGGACGATCCATTTTTCTCAAATGTTGGTGAAGGCAGACAGCACGGCTCGATTTTACACACATGCAGCAATGAGACTGAAAAAATTAAACATAGCAAATTAAACAATGCTGTAAGTTGGAACACATATCGTACAGACTGATAAAATATAGAGTGAGCTTTGCAATGAATCCAAGGATAACAACAAGAAGCACTCGGGTAATATTTACTTTGGAGGGAGTGCTATTGTATTTAGCATAAACACTACGTGGAAGTAGGTCACAGGTAATGATTTGTATGAAACTGGACAAGAATAACTTGAGCATATTATTCAATATCCACTACAGCACATTTCTAGCTAACGAGGCAGCTCATTCTCATTCTCTGAATGAAACTTTGACGATCGAATGCATTTTAGTGTGAACCCGAAACAAAAAGCAGATGTGAAATGTAAAAGTGAGATATGATATTTGATTATGATAAAAAGAAAAAAAAGGAGAAAAAAAAGAGCGCTTGGACAGGTTTTTGAGGGGCTCCCACACAAACGCAAAGCAGAAGATGAAGCATCGCCAAATATGTTTCCAAAGCAACTTCCTTCCAAACCAAAGACTAGAAAATATGATGAAGCATATCCTGCCTTAGGCTTCACAAGTGCCACAGTAGGTCTCCCCATTAGTTTCCCTGCGTTGGGAGCAGCGATGGGCCGTCCAACCCATATGGAAAAGAAATAGGAAAAACTTATAAAAGACTTGCATCAGTTTAGCTTGCTTTCTAGGGATCTTATATCTGTTTTCACTCTTGTATGCTTTTCATACAAGTTTCACACAAGACAGATACAAACTTTGTAAGATTTATATATATATATCTTTTCCATGTGGGAAATCCCAGACAAACAGTATCCTACAGCTGTTTATGTTTTTGACCCATTTTGCTCAGAGAGGCATTTTTTGAAAAATGTATTGAGCAATGTTGAATATTCACACAGGAAAAAACAACTACATGTAAAATAATCACACTGTGACGCCTCTGCCTTTGTAAATGGAGGGACAGTAACTGTGTGTGTATATGTAAGTGTGTAAAAACTGCAGATGGTCAGATTAACAGTAAGATTAACATACCTTTGAGGTTGCGTGACGAACTCTGTATTCCTCGTCCACATGTAAACACAAAAACTGAGTTTTAAAACTCAGTTTTTGGTGATTCGAAACGCCGTGTATGTGTGGACGTAAGGCCCAAACCCCCAGAAACAGCTGCATTTTCAAAAACCCGTGTAGGTGTGGACGTAAAAGAGTTAGTAGTTGGTTTTTTTTTTTGCTGCCTGTAATTTATTGCAGATTACTTGTATTTGTTTAACTGTTTACTAAATGTTTGAGGTGTGAAATAAACTGCAATGGAGTTTGAAAACAAAATATGGGTGTGTTTGCGCCCGGGGGGGGATTTTCTTGTAAAACAAAGGGGGGCTTAACAA